>NC_057813.1:699962156-700113953 GCF_018294505.1 Triticum aestivum
CCAGAGGCAGCATCCATCAGCTTCAATTAGTAGTAGTAGCGAAGGAATTGCTCGATCAGGTTCAGTTAACAGCCATCGATCGATCGCTCGGGTTCAGTAACGCGTAGCCTGCAGTGCAATCGCTCGGGTTCAGTTAGAGCCCAACGCCTCGCTCGGGTTTAGTTAGAGCCAACGCCTCGCACACACGCGCGCGTACGTGTACGAGAGAAACGCGCACCGCTCGGCCCCCGAATCTCCCACCGTAACGGGGAACTCCTCGAAATTTTCCTCGCCCTCGCTTCTACCACGGTTTTTTCCTTCATGGACGGCCCAAAGAATGTCATGCAGCGGCGTCTCTGGCCCGCCTAGGATGAAAAGCCCATTTTATGTCATGATTTTTTGTCATAGAAGTAGGAGCCCACCACATCTATGATGATACTGGGTTTTGTCACAATTATAGTCATAGAAGTGTCATATGTATCACAGAAAAAAATTCGTTCGGCCCAAAATGTGATGGATGTGTCTTTTTTTTGTAGTGATGCCCATCATTCTAGGACCAATTTTATAACAATAGAAAATAGCATGCTGTTCTAAGATACTCTCAAAATAATATAAGTGAAGCATGAGAGATCAACAATTTCTTCAAAATTAAGCCACCGTCGTGCTCTAAAAGATATAAGTGAAGCACTAGAGCAAAACTATCTAGCTCAAAAGATATAAGTGAAGCACATAGAGTATTCTAATAAATTATAAATCAAGTGGGCTTCTCCCAAAAGGTGTTTACAGCAAGGATATTGTGGTAGTCTAAAAAGCAAAGACTAATATCATACAAGACACTCCAAGCAAAACACATATCATGTGGCGAATAAAAATATAGCTCCAAGTAAAGTTACCGATAGACGAAGACGAAAGAGGGGATGCCTTCCGGGGCATCCCCAAGCTTAGGCTTTTGGTTATCCTTGAATATCTTGGGGTGCCATGGGCATCCCCAAGCTTAGGCTCTTGCCACTCCTTATTCCATAGTCCATCAAATCTTCACCCAAAACTTGAAAACTTTACAACACAAAACTCAACAGGAAATCTCATAAGCTCCGTTAGTGCAAGAAAGAAAAACCACCACATAAGGTACTGTACTGAACTCATTCTTTATTGATATTGGTGCTAAACCTACTGTATTCCAACTTTTCTATGGTTTATACCCCTTGATACTAGCCATAGATGCATCAAAATAAGCAAACAACACACGAAAAACGGAATCTGTCAAAAACAGAACAGTCTGTAGCAATCTGTAACTCTAGAATACTTATGGAACTCTAAAGATCCTAACAAAATAGGAAGTCCTGGGAAATTTGTCTATTGATCTACAGCAAAAATAATCAATGCAAAATCACGTTTCTCTAAATTACTAAACTTATTTTCGTGCATGCGAAGTTTCTGTATTTCAGCAGAATCAAATTAACTATCACCGTAGGTTATCCTATAGGTTCTACTTGGCACAAACACTAATTAAAACATGAAAACACATCTTAAACAGAATCTAGATGAAAAATTTATTACTAAACAGAAGCAAAAAGCAAGAAACAAAAATAAAATTGGGTTGCCTCCCAACTAGCGCTATTGTTTAACGCCCCAAGCTAGGCATAGATGATTTCATTGATGCTCACATAAAAGATAAGAATTGAAACATAAAGAGGGCATCATGAAGCATGTTACACACACATCTAAGTCTAACATACTTCCTATGCATAGGCATCTTATAGGCAAACAAATTATCATAGCAAGCAAAAACTAGCATATGCAAGGAAGCGGAAAGAAACAATAGCAATCTCAGCATAATGAGAGGTAATTTAGTAACATGAAAATTTCTACAATCGTATTTTCCTCTCTCATAATAATTACATGTGGTATCATAAGAAAATTCAACAAAATAGCTATCATATAAAATATTTTCAACACGATCCACATGCATGCAAAGTTGACATTCTTCCAAAATAGTGGGATTAACATTAACTAAAGTCATGACCTCTCCAAACCCACTTTTATCAAAAATTTCATAAGACTGAACATTCTCCAAATATGTGGGATCTAAAGTTGACACTCTTCCAAACCCACTTTCAATAATATTGCAAACACTATTATCAATCTCATATTCATCATGGGGCTTAAATAAATTTTCAAGATCATAAGAAGAATCACCCCAATCATGATCATTGCAACAAGTAGTAGACATAGCAAAATTAGCATCCCCAAGATTAGGGTTTTGCATATTATTAGCACAATTGACATCAATAGAATTTATAATAAAATCAGTGCAATCATGCTTTTTATTCAAAGATCTATCGTGAATTGCTTCATAAAGTACTTCATCACAATTTCCATATTCACGAATTTCAAGCAAAACCTCATAAAGATAATCTAGTGCACTCAGCTCACTAGAAAAAGGTTCAACATAATTGGATCTCTTAAAGACATTAGAAAGTGGATAAGTATTCATAAACTTTTAGCAAGAGAAGATGCAAGCAAAAAGAAGGTACATGGTAACACAAGATCGAACGGAAGGAGGGCAAAGAAAAGGCAAAGGTGAAGTGGGGGAGAGGAAAATGAGAGGCAAATCGCAAATAATTGTCAGGACCCCGACTCAAAGCCACACCGATCTAGCATGTAACACCTCA
This sequence comes from Triticum aestivum, assembly GCF_018294505.1. Taxonomy (NCBI): domain Eukaryota; kingdom Viridiplantae; phylum Streptophyta; class Magnoliopsida; order Poales; family Poaceae; genus Triticum; species Triticum aestivum. The sequence goes on from NC_057813.1 coordinate 699,964,808, forward strand.
TATCACTTTGCGGCCTCACGCATGGTATTCCCACGGGTGTCACCTTACCTTGCCCGGGACCGTTTGCGCCTTTTGGCACACGTATATGATAGTGTCGCTAGCATCCATATGACAAGGAGCCCGGGCTGACATGGCTAGTCGTGAACCCAAAGTGGCACTACCTTACAGGGACAGGCATACATGACCCAGCAACGAACGTGTCGGTCATCAGCGAGTGAATCTGGGCTGTAGCAACTGGGCTAGCGGGACTTCGGTAAACCGGGCTATAGCAGGCTAACAGGACTCCGGTAGACACCGCGAGACATTTCCCCGCAGGGACAGACACAGGAACGAAGAAGGACACATGCCGGCTAGCCTAAGTGTTCCAGAGCAGTAGCAAGCTACCAAGGCTCAGTGGAAGCACTAGGAGACATTTCCCGGTAAGAGAGGCTACCAAGGATAAACAACTAGATAGTCAGATCCCACACATACCAAGCATTTCAATAACATACACACAATATGCTCGATATGTGCAAATACAACATGGCATCACAACATGACTCTACAACTCAAGTGTTTTATTCAATAGGCTCCGAGGAGCGAGATATTACAAACATGGGTCTCTCGACCCAGCATTCAGAGCATACAAGTCAAAGAACAAGTGGAAGCTTAACATGTCTGAGTACAGACATCTACAAATGAAAAAGGCTAAGAAGCCCGAGTATCTACAAGATCATGCCGAGGCACAAGATCGTAGCTGAGGTAACAAGATAAACATCGAAGTCCACGCGGGACTACTAGTGAGACTGAAGTCTCTCTGCAAAAAACATAAAATAGGCAAATGTGAGTACAAATGTACCCAGCAAGACTTACATCAGAACTAACTACATATGCATCATTATCAACAAAGGGGATGGTGGGTTTAACTCCAGCAAGCCAGCTTTGACTCGGTGTCTATCCTGAACTATGATTGCAATGTAACTCTGTTGAGGTGGCGTACACGAGTCCACATATTCACCATATCAATACACCACTATGGATCCGCTCCCATCTCCTTACGAGGACGCCATCCATAGCACTCACGCTTATCTTGCGCATTTTAGAGTATCCACTTTCACTTGTCTATGAACTGTTATAGGCAACCCAGAAGTCCTTTACCGCGGACGCGGCTATTCAAATAGATCATTTATAACCCTGCAGGGGTGTACTTCTTCATACATGTTTCCACCAATTAGCGTCTGCACACAACATGTGCTCGGCGGACTTCAAGCGAAAGTCGACGTGGGTGTAGACCACGACCTACCTAAACACTCAAGTCTCTAGTCCAGGTTTATCGCCTATTCATGTTCCATCCGCAGGGAGTCCGGCCAAGGTTTCCACATACGGCCTCGAACGATGTGTGCAGGATTCCCGAGACACCAAACGGGCGCCTGGTACACCGTGCCACGTGCCTACCGCATCACAGCCCACCCCTCCAGTCAGCGCTGCACACGGCCTCCAGCATACTACAAACACCAGAAACTACTTGCAACTCCTGGACAAAGGACAAGGGTGATTAAGAAGTCGAGCGGGGTCATATTTCAGGGCCCAATGCATGGTAGTAGCTGTTTCATGGATCACAAACACAGAACTCAGTTCCTGAGGATGGCTTCAATGAGACAACCCACCATGTACTCCTACATGGCCTCTCACCGCTACCTTTACCAAATCGTGTTCACACACTTAGCTCACACACAGTAAGACATGTTCACACACCTCTGATTCATCCCCGATGAATCAGACCTGACTTAACTCTAAGCAGTAGCAGGCATGACAAACAAGCATGTATGAGTAGGCACAACAGGGCTCAAACAACTCCTACTCATGCTAGTGGGTTTCATCTATTTACTGTGGCAATGACAGGTCATGCAGAGGATAAAGGGGTTCAGCTACCGCAGCAAGTAACAGATGAATCGTTGTTGTCCTAATGCAGTAAAAGAGAGCAGGAGCGAGAGAGTAGGATTGTTTCGGAATGAACAAGGGGGTTTTGCTTGCCTGGCACTTCTGAAGATAACATTGAGTCTTCATCAGTGTCAACGATCACAACGTCGGAACATCGTCTACCGAGAGGGGACAAATACTGGCAATAGAGAAGAAATACAAGCAATGCAATGCACAATATGATGCATGATCATGACATGGCAAAATGAGTGTGTTGAGCTAATGCGGCTAAGAACAGGATGGTTTGAGTTCATTTGAATCAAAGATTCAAATGCAAACCCAGAATATGAACTCATATAAGTGCATAATCTTGTTTCATCTAAACAGCAAGGTTAGGTTGCTCTAACATGCATGAAACCAGTACAGATGGAAATATTGGGTTTTTTCTGATCATTTTTCATATATAATTTATTTAATTCTGAGTTACGGTTGATTTTCTATGATTTTTAGAAGTTTTAACTATTTCTGAAATAAATAAATCGTTTAGATTTATTTAAAATCTAGAAAAGGGTTCATTGCGTCATCACTTCGTAAGGATGACATCAGCAGGTCAACTGACCCAGTCCAGGTCAAACCTGACCAGTGGCATCCATTGGTCAGTGACTCTGTCAACTAACAGTGTTAATTAGTACTAACTAAAAGTTAATCTAGGCTAATTAGTCACTGGACCCACACGTCAGTGACTATGGGATTAAACTTAAGTGAATTTAACACTTAGATAATTAACAGGGGCCGGGGCCCGCATGTCAGTGAGAGAAAGGGGGAAGTCAAACCGAGCAGTGGGGTCAACCCACGCCGGTCAACGGGAAGCGGTCGCCGGCGTTTAGCTGCCGGCGAGGCCGAGACGGCGGTGCGGCTCGGAAACACAGCACAGGCGACGAAACGAGCGGCGGTTTGGCTTGGCGTGAAGCTGGTGCTTGTCCGCATCCAACGGAGCCATCAGCTCGTGCCGGAGTGGACCGTATCGACGGCGGCGATGGCAAGCGCGGCGGCTGGAGGTCGGACAAGCTCGGCAACAACGCTGTGGTGCACGAGAGGACTAGCTGATGGTGGTGTTGGGTTTCTGGGAACATGCTGAGCACGTACCAGTGCTCGTATGCGACGGTTCCTAGCCTATTCGCCGGCGACGACGAGCGCGGCGGCGGTGAGCTCTCGGGTCCGGTTGCTAGCACGGCTAGATCACGCAAATGAATGCGGGCGAAAGGGGGGAAAGATGGCGGGGCTCACGGTGAGTCTTCTGGTGCGATCGTTGAGCTCGGAGAGGCACGGAAGGTGACGTAACGACGATGGCGATCTGGTGGCCGTGCGCGGAGAAGACGGGTCGATGGCGAGGCGACAGGACGTCCGACGATGCTCGCGTTGAGGGGGAGCTTCAAGGTGTCAAGGAGGACGTAGGGGACGGCACGGGGAGGCGCTGGGATGGCTATGGTTGCGCGTTCGGCAGACGGCGTCAACGACCGCGCTCGGTGGACGCGTGTGAGAGAGAGAGGGGAGGGGAGAGAGAGCGAGGAGTGCTCGAGGGGATTCTGCGGGGATGGCGTGGCATCTCCAGATGCGTCGAGGAGGAGCCAGGCAGGCAGGGAAGGAGGAGGTGGCCGCGGCGTGTGGCTGCGCACGTCGGGCACACGCCCTCTCCGACTGGCGCGAGCAGGAAGGCGACAAGAGAGCGCCTGGTGGGCTCGGCCGCCAGCTGGGCCAGCTAGCTGTAGTGCTGGGCCGAACAGGTAAGTTAGCCTGGTAATTCTTCTCTCTCTCTCTCTTCTAAATATTTTGTTTTTCTATTTCTCTGTAATATTTAGGGCTTTATTAAAAATACTAACACTAACTCAAAAATCATGAAACTGCTCAGGCCCACTATTTGAAATATATTCAACACCAAGCATTTCAGTTTATAATTATTTGGACATTTAAAATATTTTATAGCATTTAAATGCCCAAATGAAAATACCATATGATTTAATTTAGAGCCCAAATATGTCATGGAAAAATGTGCAACACCTCTGGTTACTGTTTCCAGCATTTTCCAGAAATGATGAACGTTTTTGAAAGCCATTTGGATTCACTAAAAATATTTTAGTTGAACCTAGTGAATTCCTTTGATGCTAGGGTTTAGGCAATCCCCAGTTCAAGTTTCTTTCAAAGTTTAAACATGATGCACACATGAAGATAGCCTAGTGCAATGCCAGAAGCTAGGGATGTGACAACTCACCCCCACTAAACAAGAATCTCGTCCCGATTTTCAAGCGTAGGGTAAGACGAAGGGGGAACGCAACCTAACAAAATCTTCACGATCCAAATTGCGCCTTATAAGGACTTTGATTCGATCACCATCATCGTATCAATGTCTTGCTCTAAGAACTCTAACTGACATGACAACGAGAGGAAAGGAAAACTCTAAAAGGATCGATCTTCTTGAAGATCAAACAACTTAGGATCAACTCACGGGGTGAGTCATAACAGCATCTCTCGAGCTGAGACATGACGCACGCATCTAGAGGAATGGAGTGGAACAGATGATGGAGGTTCACTAGGTAGACAACAATTCCACACTTAAGAAGGTGGTGAACGGTTGTCAAAGTAGCGAGGAGTTGAATTGCCATGATACCATAATGAGACATCTTAGAGGAAGTGGCTCGTAGAATCATCCCTTAAGTGGCAAAAAGAATTACCTTTGATTTAAGGATCATTGAAGCTCTTTATACCAGCTTAAGGAGAATCATAATCGTTCAGTTGAAGGAGTCCGGATGAGTGACATACCCGGACGAGTATGGATGATGTGGATTACCTTGTTGAAGACAATGTCATTGACGATTTTGCTTATCATCGAAAATCGATGGGATCCAAGGTAGAGTGGCACAATGGCGGTGCAAGCTGGGAACAAAACACAAATGGTGGGAATGATTCTAGTAACTGGGGGGAAACCCAACAATACAGGGTGAATCCACTGTTTGAAAGGTTATAGCATAATCGAGGAATCTGGGAGCAATCCCAGATAGTGCCTATGATAGCACCTAGTGCTTGTGCGTGCTCTCAAGAACTTGAGCATTTCCATATTCATCAAGGTTTTACTATCCGTGTCAAGGATCCTGGCAACACAACATACCACCATGATGGATATTAGTGGAGGATGCAGATGCAAAGGTGGATAAAACTTTCTCAGATTTCAGCTTAGCTAGGCCAAGGAACAAAATTTGGATGATCGATCGAGAGACATTTAGCACTCCGCTTCTAATGTTCTCCTTGATGTGCTAGCGTAATCCATTGATAGAGATGGTTTGATATCTAGAACATCAAGTAAAAGGTCGGACTTTGGGAACACAAAAATCCATAAGGAACAACTAGGGAGTAAATCCTACGAAATCCTTATGGGGAGGTGGCCAATTTCCTCAATCAAGATACTACAATCATAGGTCTTCCGGCTAGGTGTGTTGACCAATATGTCCACTTTACCAGGTTACAGAGAGACCAATATTATAATTCTTGGGAAACGTTCCAACCATTATATTTGCCTGAGATTTTGATCTGGTTGGTGTCAGAATAGTCTAGACTCATCAAGTCTAGAAAGAAAAATGAAAGTTTGCAACACAAATCCATGAGATAATGTTGCGAGATTCTCGGGGAATGAACTACGGTAGTAATCTCCAAAACATGAGTTGGTTCTGCTACACCCATGTGAACACGTTGTCCCAGACATACATGAACACATGGTAGTCTTACAACAAAACACTACCAAGTTCAGGAGGGGAAACCATCAATGAGGATAGCGAAGTCCTAACATAAGTCATGATTCTTAAGAAGGAACTTCTTATCCTTGAACAAATCAATCAGTGGCTTGGTGTGCTAGGGACACATATAGAGTGAAGGTTGCATGTTTCCAAACTACAGAGTACTTCACACATGTGCACGAATGATTTGGGATGACTCCAAAGGAAGCAACATTCGATTTCTCGAATCCATGGCAGCAACTTGCATCAAATGCACATGAATTAGAGGAAAACACTTCTTTCATCCGGGCATATGCTCCATGCACGGGACATGAAGATAACGCTTATAAAAGTTTCCAACACTAGCTTAATGTTCAACAAAATTATGGAGAGGACAAGGATGTTGTCGATGGGCTCAACAACAATTCATCCATGTTCCCATAAAAATGGAGTTCCACAATTATGTGAACAAGTGATAGCATTGGTCAGACCCAAAAGATATAATGGTGTATGCTCGAGGGATCAACCACGAGTAAGACAACATTATGAACATCATTGGTTCTGATTTGATTTGATGATAGCCCACACTCAAATCAAAGTTTTGATACAACAATAGGTCCAACAACTGATCACAGGGACCAATCGATAAGATATCATCTCTCTTCAACACACACAAATATATCCCTTGAAATGAACTAAGCTGGCAAGCTTTTGTCTTCCAACTCTCCAAGTTATTGTTTAGCCTAACCAACTAGCTCAGGGGGTAACCAGCACAGATTCTTGGAGAATGGATGGTTTACAAGAAACCAACTTGATCACGAGCTCAACATAGCGGTCAGGTGACAACCTGGTACACTTCCGAGAAGATATTCGGAAAATCACGAACCACCAATATGTTACTAAGCTCGAGAACAATCTTGCTTTTCGGGGCAAGATGATATGATCAAGTAAGCAAGGGATTGGCATAGCCCTAACTTATTGATAGAGGAGTGCACCAGAGATATGGACTAGGTAACACGATCAACCTTAGGATGGTGATTCAATAACCAACACGCTAAGGATGAAATTATTATCCTTTAACTACCAAGCAACATGGTTGCTAGGAGTATTTATTTCACACATCACGATTCACTTGTCGGCACTCCGGTTGCATTAATATGAGGACCGAGGAATGAATAACGATGGCGAGAACTATCACTGTATCCAGGGTTCATGGGATGGTGTGCAATTCCCATGACATTCTTGACATAAGACGGCAATACTTCAGGGTAGAACAGAATCAAAAGATGGATTAGCATTTTGATCTGCAGAATACAACTACTTTGACCCAATCTTGGATATGGGAGAGGTACTAGAGTTTGTTTCTCCTAGTCATTCTGGAATAGAATGGCTTGACGGACCACAAGAATAATAGGCATCAATGAACACGGGTGCACGACTATTCCTGACTATCAATTGACAGACGAGGTCAGAGAACAACTGAAAATGGGACAACCCAAAGAACATATGATTTTCTGAGTTGTGGATGCATAGATTAGTATGTTGAACCAAATTCAACATATCTCTTCCGGATAACCCATGCAGAAAAGGTAGAACTGGCAGAGTAGCAACATAGAATGGAGAAATCGTCAAGAGCACTCTGGTTGTGATCTTTTGGTTCAAAAGAACTCCTGCCAAGAATGGTTCATGGTATTTAGAAGAACGATATACCACGGACCTCGAGGACTACCGCAAAGGTTACTAATATCTTAAGGGAACTAGCAAATACTAACAACATGAAGTAGGGTAAATCTTGGGTTCAAAACCCAGGAGTAGAATACCTACTACTAAGTAGCATCGCAGGATGCTTTCGAGATTGACGGCCAGAATCATCACGCTGGGAACACAAAACATGGCCAGGTTACTAGGTGATACTCTAGACACCTAGGGTCATAATAATAAGTCCAACATAAATGCCGAGGCAATGAAGTACCTCAACACACTAGTTAGTGTGGTTGATTTGGCACAAGGAACTTCGGAATGGTAAGAAGGGGTTTGCAAATGCATCAGATTATTTAGAAACCTCAGATGACTCAGACATCATAGCGGCTGTAAATGCTCAAAAAGATTTGAGACGTTCTACAAAAATGGTTGCATAACCACTCGAAAGCACAATATCAAGGTTTCGATATCAACAGTTATCATACGGAAGTAGTAGGAACTGAACTGAGGCTTAAGTCCAATAATTCTATAAGTCTACGGATTAGTAACACGTGATCCTGATAGAAAGAAGAGATAGCCTAGTTTCTTAACCCCATAGGAAAGATAAGATGACTCAGATCAGAAGGGCATATGGTATAAGGAGTAAAAAGAGCCTTACGTTCCCAACCACAATCAATTCCCTTATATAACTAAAGAATTTCTAGACTCAACTTCGACCAGTTTGGCTTGGTAATCCTACAGGCAGTCAGGCTATGATACCAAAACTGTCAGGACCCCGACTCAAAGCCACACTGATCTAGCATGTAACACCTCATATCACTTTGCGGCATCACGCACGGTATTCCCACGGGTGTCACCTTACCTTGCCCGGGACCGTTTGCGCCTTTTGGCACACGTATATGCTAGTGTCGCTAGCATCCATATGACAAGGAGCCCCGGCTGACATGGCTAGTCATGAACCCAAAGTGGCACTAACTTATAGGGACAGGCATACATGACCCAGCAATGAATGTGTCGGTCATCAGCGAGTGAATCTGGGCTGTAGCAACTGGGCTAGCATGACTCCGGTAAACCAGGCTGTAGCAAGCTAATAGGACTCCGGTAGACAGCGCGTGACATTTCCCCGCAGGGACAGACACAGGAACGAAGAAGGACACATGCCGGCCAGCCTAAGTGTTTCAGAGCAGTAGCAAGCTACCAAGGCTCAGTGGAAGCACTAGGAGACATTTCTCGGTAAGAGAGGCTATCAAGGATAAACAACTAGAACATCAGATCCCACACATACCAAGCATTTCAATAACATGCACACAATATGCTCGATATGTGCAAATACAACATGGCATCACAACATGACTCTACAACTCAAGTATTTTATTTAGTAGGCTCCGAGGAGCGAGATGTTACAAAAATGGGTCTCTCGACCCAGCATTCAGAGCATACAAGTCAAAGCACAAGCAGAAGCTTAACATGTCTGAGTACAGACATCTACAAATGAAAAAGGCTGAGAAGCCCGACTATCTACAAGATCCTGCCGAGGCACAAGATCGTAGCTGAGGTAACAAGCTAAACGTCGAAGTCTCTCTACAAAAAACATAAAATAGGCAAATGTGAGTACAAATGTACCCAGCAAGACTTACATTAGAACTAACTACATATGCATCATTATCAACAAAGGGGGTGGTGGGGTTTAACTGCAGCAAGCCAGCTTTGACTCGGTGGCTATCCTGAACTATGACTGCAATGTAACTCTATTGAGGTGGCTTACATGAGTCCACATATTCACCATATCAATACACCACTATGGATCCGCTCCCGTCTCCTACGAGGACGCCATCCATAGCACTCATGCTTATCTTGCGCATTTTAGAGTATCCACTTTCACTTGTCTATGAACTGTCATAGGCAACCCAGAAGTCCTTTACCGCGGACGCGGCTAATCGAATAGATCATTTATAACCCTGCAGGGGTTTACTTCTTCATACATGTTTCCACCACTTAGTGTCTGCACACGACATGTGCTCGGCGGACTTCAAGCGAAAGCCGATGTGGGTGTAGACCACGACCTACCTAAACACTCAAGTCTCTAGTCCAGGTTTATCGCCTATTCAGGTTCCATCCGCAGGGAGTCCGGCCAAGGTTTCCACATACGCCCCCGAACGATGTGTGGAGGGTTCCCGAGACACCAAACGGGCGCCCGGTACACCGTGCCACATGCCTACTGTCACATCCCTAGTCTGGTATGACCTAGACTAGCTAGTCATTTGTGCATCATATTTAAATTTCATTTAAATTTGAAATGAGGATTGGTGGAACCCTCAGAATCATTCTTGAAAATGACCCAAATAAAAAATTTCTCCAAAAGGGTCCAAGAAAATGCTCATGTTGCCCTCTGAAAATATTGGACAGAGATAAAAAATCAAAACAATATTTTTAGGAGCTCATGGACATTTATTTTGGCCATTTGGATTAATTCGATAAATATTTGCATTGGAAATATATTTCTATATATATGAAATGTGGTCCAAAAATTATGCCATTTATAAAAGAGCTCTAGAATAATATATCCAGCTCCTGCAAAAATTGGCATAATAAAATTAAATGATTTAATATATTTATTAAATCAAAACAAATGTCAGAAAAATTAGAAAACAAAAATAAAAGAAGGAGGGGCTTACCTGGGCCTCCCCTCCCCTGCGCAGCCCAGCAGCAGCAGGCCGGCCCAGCCAGGAGGCGGCCCAGCCCGCCTGGCCCCCCCTCCCCTGTCGCCTTCCTCCTCTGCCAGGAGGACGGGCGTGTGCCCGACGCTCGCCGGCACGCGCGCGCGCCACCTCCCCCCCCCCCCTGCTGGCCACCTCCTGCTTCCTCCTCATCGCCTGGAACGCCCCGGACGAAGCCACGCAGCTGCCGCATCGCTCTCACTCTCCCTCGCCCTCCTCCTCTTCCCCTGCTCTCTCTCCCTCTCACCCGAGAACCACCGCCGCCGCCGACGGGCATCACCGTAGCCACCGCCTCTCCCTCGCCTCCCCGTCGTCCCCAGGAGCTCCGCCTCGTCGCCAGCTACCTCCTCGCCGAGCCACGCAAGCCGGAGTGCCCCGTGGAGCCGTCGCCGTGCCAAATTTGACTCCGGCCGCCGTGGACCCTCGCCGGCGATTCGGGAGCTACCGGGCATCCCCGACCTCGCCCTCGCGCTCGCTAGTTCTGCGGTGAGCCCCCGCACCGAACCCCCTCCTCCCCGTGTCCGTTTGCCCCGTCTAGCTAGCTCGCCACCGCGCCCGTAAGCCCCTCGCCGCCGGCCATGGCGCCACGGTGGCACGAGCCCAAGCCGGTCCCTTCCGCGCGCGTCCCCGTGTTCCTGGTGACGCCAGGAGCCCGTAGGAACCCTCCGTCTCCACTGCCGTGCACCACAACGCCGCGGCCACCAGTTGCCGAACTCCGGCCGCCGCCCTGAGCTCTGCTCCGGCGAGCTCCGGCGCCCCCGCAGCCCCCCACCAGCTCCCCTGGTTGCGGACGACGACGGGCTACGCCCTGGTGCTTTTCGCGCGACCAAACGCCGCCTGCAGCGCAAGTCCGGCGAATCGCCGCCGCGCTAATGGTCGCCGCCGGCCAGAACCCCGGCGGGCTGACGTGGCTTGTTAATTAGCCACTAATTCCCCACCCGCTGACGCTGACAAGTGGGCCCCAGGGCTTAGTCAAAGCTGACCAGCCCAGGTTTGACTCGGGGTTAACCCCCTGTCACTGACGTGTGGGTCCCACACGTCAGATTTGACCTGGACAGCCGCGTTGACCCGCTGATGCAATGATGACGTCATGCTGACGCAATTATACATTTTCTGGAATTAAAATAATTCAGAAAATCCAGAAATTGATTTAAACTTCAAAAATTCATATCATTTCAACCGTAGCTCAGATTTAAATAATTTATATATGAAAAATTATCAGAAAAATGCCATCTTTCCATCTGTACTAGTTTCATGCATGAAAAACAAACTTATACATGCTGAATATGGGAAAACACATTTTGGCATATATAAGAGACTTAATTTAGAAATGCATTTGAACCTTTGGTTCAAATGGACTTCAAACCAAGTGAACACTAGTTGCATTAGCTCAACAGCATCATATCTACATGCCATGTTCATGCATCATATTGTTGCATATGATTGTATTTTGATTGCCAGCACCGTTCCTTCTCGATAGGTCCTGCTCCGGAGACGTTCCAGAGTACCAGTCTGTGAAGCAGTGCCTCCCTTGTTGATTTACCAGGCAAGCAAACCCCCTTGTTCATTTCGATAAAACCCTACTCTCTTGCTCCTGCTCTCAGTTATTGCATTAGGACAACAACGATTCATCTGCTACTTTGTGCTGCGGTAGTTGAACCCATTCCTCTGCATGACCTGTCATTGCCACAGTAAATAGCTGAAACCCACTAGCATGTGTAGGAGTTGATTGAAGCCACTGATGTGTTCCTACCATGCTATGCCTGCTATTGCTTAGAGTTGTGTCAGGTCTGATTCATTGGGAATGAATTTGAGTGTCACGATATGTTCTGATGCTGAGAGTGAAGTGTGTGAACACGATTTGGTAAAGGTAGCGGTGAGAGGCCATGTAGGAGTACATGGTGGGTTGTCTCACTGGAACCGTCCTTAAGCCCTGAGTTCTATGTATGTTGTCCAATGACTCGATACTACCACACATTGGGCTCCGGGCGCTCCAAGCCCTCTCGACTTATTAACCAACTTGGTCTCTGTCCAGGAGTCGCAACTAGTTTCTGGTGTTTGTAGGTAGTGCTATTTTTCTACCAAGTGGCACCCGGCAGGGTGGGCTTGGGACAGACTAGGCACACGTGGCACGGTGTACCGAGTGGCACCCGGTTGGTGGGCTCGGGAACCCTGCTCACATCGTTTGGGGCCGTAAGCGACACCCCGGCCGGATCTCCTTGCGGATGGAACCCGAATAGGCGATAAACCTGGACTAGAGTCTTGTGTGGTTAGTCAGGTCGTGGCCGACACCCTCGCCAGGCTTCCGCTTGAAGGTTGCCGAGATACATGACGTGTACATGGCGGTAAGTGGCGAGAGCGTGTGTGAAGAAGTACACCCCTGCAGGGTTAACATGATCTATTCGAATAGCCGGGTCCGCGGTTATGGACTTCTTGGATGCTTACATGGTACATAGACAACTTGAAGTGGATACTCTAAAATGCTCAAGACAAGTGTGAGTGCTATGGATGGCCTTCTCGTAGGGAGACGGGGATGAATCCATAGTAGTGTATTGTGTGGTGATTAGTGGACTCGTGTACGTTGTTTCACCTCCAGAGTTTCTGGTAGTCGTAGAACAGGATAGCCACAGAGTCAAAGCTGGCTTGCTGCAACTAAACCCCACATTACCCTCTTGATACCAATGCATGTATGATAGGATCTGATGTAAGTCTTGCTGAGTACCTTTGTACTCATGTTGCTTTATTTATGTTTTTGCAGCGGAGACTTCGGTCTTACTAGTGTTCTTGTGGACTTCGACTAGTAGCTAGTACCTCAGCTACGATCTTGATCGGATGTTGTAGATAGTCAGGCTCTTCAGCCTTTTTCATTTGTAGATGTCTGTACCCAGACATGTAATGCTTCCGCTTGTTGCTTGTATGCTCTGTATGATGGGTCTTGTGACCCCTGTTTGCAATATATGCTATGACGGCTCTTCTGAGCCTTTATCTATATGAGTTGTTGAGTTATGCTGTGATGCCATGTTGTACAGCACATACTTGCATGTTATGCGTACGTGTAATGTGTATTGCTATGTGTGGGATCTGACTATCTAGTTGTTTATTCTTAGTAGCCTCTCTTACCGGGAAATGTCTCCTAGTGCTTCCACTGAGCCCTGGTAGCTTGCTACTGCTCCGGAACACTTAGGCAGGCCGGCATGTGTCCTTCTTCGATCCTGTGTCTGTCCCTTCGGGGAAATGTCACGCGATGAATACCGGAGTCCTGCTAGCCCGCTACAGCCCGGTTCACCGGAGTCCTGTTAGCCCAGTGCTACAGCCTGGATTCACTCGCTGATGACCGACACGTTCGATGCTGGGTCATGGATGCCTGTCCCTGTAAGTTAGTGCCACTTTGGGTTTACGACTAGCCATGTCAGCCCGGGCTCTTTATCATATGGATGCTAGCGACACCATCATATACGTGTGCCAAAATGCGCAAACGGTCCCGGGCAAAGGTAAGGCGACACCCGTGGGGATACCGTGCGTGAGGCCGCAAAGCGATATGAGGTGTTACATGCTAGATCGATGTGGCATCGAGTCGGGGTCCTGACAGCTTTGGTATCAGAGCCTGACTGCCTATAGGATTACCAAGCCATACTGGTCGAAGTTGAGTCTAGAAATTCTTTAGTTATGTAAGGGAATTGATTGTGGGTTGGAACGTAAGGCTCTTTTTACTCCTTATACCTCATGACCTTCTGATCTGAGTCCTCCTATCTTCCTCCGGGGTTAAGGAAATAGGCTTCTTTTCCGTCTATCAGGATCACGTGTTACTACTCCGTAGTTCCATAGGATTGGTTGATCAGAGTCATACCCCAGTTTTGAGTACTTCCGGTGTAGTCTGTTTAGTACTATCCCAGAATCTTGAGTGGTGATGTTGAGTTGTTGTACTACCCCATTCTTGGTATGATGTCTCATTCTGAGCATTTTACTGCCGTTATGCTGCCGGAATTGCCCTAGGAGTTCGAGTGATACTAACTCCTTGTCCTACATTCCACAGTCTTTAGTTGATGCTGATTCCGTCCTTGGTTCGTTTCTCAGGATGTCATCGGCTAAGCGAAGTTCCGTCGCTCGTAGCCAGAACCATGGAGATGGTAGGGATGAGGATCCTCCCGACCAGCCTTCGTTGACAGAGTTCATGCTAGAGATGGGGAGGAACAAGCGTGAGTCCAACCACTTGTTGGCACGTATCGAGGAGAACACCGCACATCAGTCCAACAAGTCTGTGACCATTCATGACTTCATTCGTTTGCACCCACCTACCTTTCATCATTCCATCGAGCCACTCGATGCAGATGACTGGCTCCGTAGCATCATCCATAAGCTGCGTTCCGCGAACGTAGCTGAAGATGACAAGGTCACTTATGCCACATATCACCTGGAAGGTCCTGCTAGTCTTTGGTGGCAGAACTATGAGGCTATGCTTCCAGCTGGCCAGATTCCTACCTGGAAGGATTTCACTGAGGCTTTTCGCGAGCATCACATTCCCCAAGCCCTCCTTGATCGCAAGAGAGAGGAGTTCTGTAGTTTCACCCAGAGTAAGTTGGCTGTTGATGCTTATAGCAGAGAGTTCGAGAACCTCGCACGTTATGCCACAGAAGAAGTGTCCACGGATGCTAAGAAGCAGGCTAGGTTCCGGAAGGGTCTCAACCCCAAGTTGCGTCGTGATCTCCACCTGCATCATTGTGATACATTCCAAGCCCTTGTGAACAAGGCCATCAATGCAGAGACAGCTCAACTCACTTACGAGGAGTCTCGTAAGCACACCCGTGATTTGGGATCCTCCTCTGGCTCTAGTTCCCTGAAACGCCGGATTTGGGTTCCAAACTCCGCTCTTCCTTCCGGTTATGCACCGAGGCCGTCCTATGTGGTGCCTTCCCCAGCTCAGTCGTATGTTCCACCCAGGCCTACTGGTAGACCGCTTGTTAGTGCGGGTCCCCGTCCAACCTCAGGGACTTGCTTCACATGCGGGAAGCCAGGACACTATGCACGTAATTGCTCTCAAACTAGTTATGCTCCACCCCAGCCTGAGAAGACTGTTGGCTGTATTAAGCCATCACGCAAGATGATCAGTGCCAAGTCAGTTTCCACTGAACGTGGACGTGTGCATCACGTCTCAGCTAAAGACGCTCATGATGATCCAGATGTCGTTCTTGGTACACTCCTTGTCAATTGTCACCCAGCATCAGTTCTATTCGATACTGGAGCATCTCACTCCTTCATTTCTGAAAGCTATGCTAACTTGCACAACATGTCATTTTGTGATATGCCAACTCCGCTAGTTTTCCAAACTCCTGGATCCAAATGGCAAACCTCTAGTGTAAGCCATGGTAACGAAATCCTTGTTGACAGACTTGTATTCCTTGCATCGCTTGTAGCCCTCAAGTCTTCAGATATTAACATCATCTTGGGTATGGACTGGATGACAGCTCATCATGCCAAGATTGATTGTTACACAAGATCTGTTCAGCTTACACACCCATCTGGCAAGATAGTCACCGTCTCCACTAGAGTTGCAAAGCGTCAGCTCTATTCCCTTAATGCCAGCCCTCTTCCAGACCTTGAAGATATCCCGGTAGTCCGTGACTTTCCGGATGTCTTTCCAGAGGAACTGCCAGGTGTTCCACCTGACAGAGATGTAGAGTTCGTCATAGATCTTATCCCAGGAACAGCTCCAATCTCCCGGAGACCTTACAAGATGGCACCCCTAGAACTAGCCGAGCTTAAGAAACAACTCGATGAGTCCTTGCAAAAGGGTTTCATCCATCCTAGTTCTTCTCCTTGGGCTTGCCCCGTCCTTTTTGTCAAGAAGAAAGACGGTACGGACCGGATGGTCGTTGATTATCGTCCCGTTAATTTGGTCACGATAAAGAACAAGTATCCGCTCCCCAGGATCAACGACCTGTATGATCAGCTCGCTGGATCCTCAGTCTTCTCCAAGATGGATTTAAGGTTAGGCTACCACCAAATCAAAATCAGAAACGGGGACATTCCCAAGACAGCTTTTGTCACTCGTTATGGTCAGTACGAGTACACCGTCATGTCCTTTGGCCTAACCAACGCCCCAGCCACATTCTCCCGCTTGATGAACTCGATCTTCATGGAGTACTTAGATAAGTTCGTCGTGGTTTACCTCGATGATATTCTTATTTACTCGAAGAACGAGGAAGAGCATGCCGAACATCTTAGACTTGTTTTAGAAAAACTCAGAGAGCACCACCTTTATGCCAAGTTCTCCAAGTGTGAATTTTGGTTGCCAGAAGTGACCTACCTAGGCCACGTAATCTCTGGTAAGGGCATTGCTGTCAATCCCGAGAGAGTTCAAGCCGTTCTCGATTGGACTCCACCTGAGACCGTTAAACAAGTTAGGAGCTTCCTTGGTCTAGCCAGCTATTGTCGCCGCTTTGTTGAAAACTTCTCCAAAGTAGCCAAACCCCTCACGGAACTTCTCAAGAAAGATAAAAAGTTCGAGTGGTCCCCACAGTGTGAGTACAGTTTTCAGGAACTGAAAAGGCGCCTGACTTCTGCTCCCATACTTGTGCCACCGGATTTCACTAAAGACTTTATTATCTACTGCGACGCCTCACGACAGGGACTAGGTTGCATTCTTATGCAGGATCGTCATGTGATTGCCTATGCATCTCGACAGTTGCATCCACATGAGGAGAATTATCCTACACATGATCTAGAGCTTGCAGCCGTAGTCTATGCACTCAAGACCTGGCGACATTACCTCCTTGGTAAACGTTGCGAGATCTACACCGATCACCAGAGTCTCAAGTATATCTTCACCCAACCGGATCTGAACCTTAGGCAAAGACGTTGGTTGGAGTTGATCACAGATTATGATCTAGGGATTACCTACACCCCAGGCAAAGCCAATGTCATGGCTGATGCTCTAAGCCGTAAATCCTATTGCAACAATCTCATGTTGCAGCAAGGCCAACCACTTCTCCATGAGGAATTCTGTAAGCTTAATCTACACATAGCTCCTCGCGGATTCCTTTCTACCCTGGTGGCGAAACCTGATCTTGAAGATCAGATTATCGCTGCTCAAAAGCAAGACACAGGAATTTCTCGGATCAAGAGAAACATTAAGAAGGGAGTTGGTGGATGTTTCTCTATGGATGATCGTGGTGTTGTTTTCTTTGAGAATCGCTTGGTGGTTCCCAAGAATCAACATCTGCGACAATTGATCCTTAAGGAGGCGCATGAATCTCCTCTCACGATTCATCCCGGTAGTACTAAGATGTATCAGGACCTACGCCAGAGGTTCTGGTGGACTAGGATGAACAGAGAAATCGCTGAGTTCATTGCTAAATGTGACATTTGTCGTCGCGTTAAGGCAGAGCATCAAAGACCTGCTGGCACCCTTCAGCCTTTAGCTATTCCTGAGTGGAAATGGGATAAAGTTGGTATGGACTTCATTACCGGCTTTCCCAGGACCAAGAAAGGGAATAACGCTATCTTCGTAGTCGTTGATCGTCTTTCCAAAGTGGCTCACTTCCTTCCTGTTCGAGAGAGTATCACTGCTAGTCAGCTTGCTGACTTATATATTTCTCGAATAGTGTTACTCCATGGTGTTCCACTAGAGATCAATTCAGACCGTGGCAGTCTTTTCACTTCTCATTTCTGGGAGAGTTTCCAAACTGCCATGGGAACCCATCTTTCCTTCAGTACCGCTTTCCACCCTCAGTCGAGTGGTCAGGTGGAACGGGTCAATCAAATTCTCGAAGACATGCTCAGAGCTTGCGTTATCTCATTCGGTATGGATTGGGAGAAATGTCTTCCTTTCGCCGAGTTTGCTTATAACAACAGCTACCAATCCAGCCTCAATAAAGCTCCTTTTGAGGTTCTCTATGGACGAAGATGTCGAACACCTTTGAACTGGTCAGAAACCGGTGAAAGACAATTCTTTGGACCGGATATGATCCAGGAGGCAGAAGAGCAAGTTCGCATCATTCGTGAGAATTTGAAAACAGCCCAGTCTCGTCAGAAAAGCCAGTACGATCGTCATCATAAGGATATGACTTATGAAATTGGTGACCAAGCTTACCTTCGGGTTACTCCTTTGAAGGGTACCCATCGTTTCGGTATCAAGGGCAAGTTGGCTCCTCGTTACATTGGTCCCTTTCGCATTCTCGCTAAACGAGGAGAGGTTGCCTACCAATTGGAACTACCTCCGCATCTCTCCAGAGTTCATGATGTCTTCCACGTCTCTCAACTCAGGCGTTGCTTCTCGGATCCTATCCGCGGAGTGGACCACGAAACGCTTGATCTCCAAGATAACCTCACATACCGAGAGTACCCGGTTCGCATTCTTGATCAAGCAGAGCGTGTTACCCGACGTCAGAACATCAAGTTTCTCAAAGTTCAGTGGTCTCATCATTCCGAGAGAGAGGCTACTTGGGAGCGAGAAGATCGTCTTCGACTGGAGTACCCCGCTTTCTTTCCGTCGACCCCTGAATCTCGAGACGAGATTCTTTCAAGTGGGGGCGACTTGTCACATCCCTAGTCTGGTATGACCTAGACTAGCTAGTCATTTGTGCATCATATTTAAATTTCATTTAAATTTGAAATGAGGATTGGTGGAACCCTCAGAATCATTCTTGAAAATGACCCAAATAAAAAATTTCTCCAAAAGGGTCCAAGAAAATGCTCATGTTGCCCTCTGAAAATATTGGACAGAGATAAAAAATCAAAACAATATTTTTAGGAGCTCATGGACATTTATTTTGGCCATTTGGATTAATTCGATAAATATTTGCATTGGAAATATATTTCTATATATATGAAATGTGGTCCAAAAATTATGCCATTTATAAAAGAGCTCTTGAATAATATATCCAGCTCCTGCAAAAATTGGCATAATAAAATTAAATGATTTAATATATTTATTAAATCAAAACAAATGTCAGAAAAATTAGAAAACAAAAATAAAAGAAGGAGGGGCTTACCTGGGCCTCCCCTCCCCTGCGCAGCCCAGCAGCAGCAGGCCGGCCCAGCCAGGAGGCGGCCCAGCCCGCCTGGCCCCCCCTCCCCTGTCGCCTTCCTCCTCTGCCAGGAGGACGGGCATGTGCCCGACGCTCGCCGGCACGCGCGCGCGCCACCTCCCCCCCCTGCTGGCCACCTCCTGCTTCCTCCTCGTCGCCTGGAACACCCCGGACGAAGCCACGCAGCTGCCGCATCGCTCTCACTCTCCCTCGCCCTCCTCCTCTTCCCCTGCTCTCTCTCCCTCTCACCCGAGAACCACCGCCGCCGCCGACGGGCATCACCGTAGCCACCGCCTCTCCCTCGCCTCCCCGTCGTCCCCAGGAGCTCCGCCTCGTCGCCAGCTACCTCCTCGCCGAGCCACGCAAGCCGGAGTGCCCCGTGGAGCCGTCGCCGTCGCCAAATTTGACTCCGGCCGCCGTGGACCCTCGCCGGCGATTCGGGAGCTACCGGGCATCCCCGACCTCGCCCTCGCGCTCGCTAGTTCCGCGGTGAGCCCCCGCACCGAACCCCCTCCTCCCCGTGTCCGTTTGCCCCGTCTAGCTAGCTCGCCACCGTGCCCGTAAGCCCCTCGCCGCCGGCCATGGCGCCACGGTGGCACGAGCCCAAGCCGGTCCCTTCCGCGCGCGTCCCCGTGTTCCTGGTGACGCCAGGAGCCCGTAGGAACCCTCCGTCTCCAGTGCCGTGCACCACAACGCCGCGGCCACCAGTTGCCGAACTCCGGCCGCCGCCCTGAGCTCTGCTCCGGCGAGCTCCGGCGCCCCCGCAGCCCCCCACCAGCTCCCCTGGTTGCGGACGACGACGGGCTACGCCCTGGTGCTTTTCGCGCGACCAAACGCCGCCTGCAGCGCAAGTCCGGCGAGTCGCCGCCGCGCTAATGGTCGCCGCCAGCCAGAACCCCGGCGGGCTGACGTGGCTTGTTAATTAGCCACTAATTCCCCACCCGCTGACGCTGACAAGTGGGCCCCAGGGCTTAGTCAAAGCTGACCAGCCCAGGTTTGACTCGGGGTTAACCCCCTGTCACTGACGTGTGGGTCCCACACGTCAGATTTGACCTGGACAGCCGCGTTGACCCGCTGATGCAATGATGACGTCATGCTGACGCAATTATACATTTTCTGGAATTAAAATAATTCAGAAAATCCAGAAATTGATTTAAACTTCAAAAATTCATATCATTTCAACCGTAGCTCAGATTTAAATAATTTATATATGAAAAATTATCAGAAAAATGCCATCTTTCCATATGTACTAGTTTCATGCATGAAAAACAAACTTATACATGCTGAATATGGGAAAACACATTTTGGCATATATAAGAGACTTAATTTAGAAATGCATTTGAACCTTTGGTTCAAATGGACTTCAAACCAAGTGAACACTAGTTGCATTAGCTCAAACAGCATCACATCTACATGCCATGTTCATGCATCATATTGCTGCATATGATTGTGTTTTGATTGCCGGCACCGTTCCTTCTCGATAGGTCCTGCTCCGGAGACGTTCCAGAGTACCTGTCTGTGAAGCAGTGCCTCCCTTGTTGATTTACCAGGCAAGCAAACCCCCTTGTTCATTTCGATAAAACCCTACTCTCTCGCTCCTGCTCTCAGTTATTGCATTAGGACAACAACGATTCATCTGCTACTTTGTGCTGCGGTAGTTGAACCCATTCCTCTGCATGACCTGTCATTGCCACAGTAAATAGTTGAAACCCACTAGCATGTGTAGGAGTTGATTGAAGCCACTGATGTGTTCCTACCATGCTATGCCTGCTATTGCTTAGAGTTGTGTCAGGTCTGATTCATTGGGAATGAATTGGAGTGTCACGATATGTTCTGATGCTGAGAGTGAAGTGTGTGAACACGATTTGGTAAAGGTAGCGGTGAGAGGCCATGTAGGAGTACATGGTGGGTTGTCTCACTGGAACCGTCCTTAAGCCCTGAGTTCTATGTATGTTGTCCAATGACTCGATACTACCACACATTGGGCTCCGGGCGCTCCAAGCCCTCTCGACTTATTAACCAACTTGGTCTCTGTCCAGGAGTCGCAACTAGTTTCTGGTGTTTGTAGGTAGTGCTATTTTTCTACCAAGTGGCACCCGGCAGGGTGGGCTTGGGACAGACTAGGCACACGTGGCACGGTGTACCGAGTGGCACCCGGTTGGTGGGCTCGGGAACCCTGCTCACATCGTTTGGGGCCGTAAGCGACACCCCGGCCGGATCTCCTTGCGGATGGAACCCGAATAGGCGATAAACCTGGACTAGAGTCTTGTGTGGTTAGTCAGGTCGTGGCCGACACCCTCGCCAGGCTTCCGCTTGAAGGTTGCCGAGATACATGACGTGTACATGGCGGTAAGTGGCGAGAGCGTGTGTGAAGAAGTACACCCCTGCAGGGTTAACATGATCTATTCGAATAGCCGGGTCCGCGGTTATGGACTTCTTGGATGCTTACATGGTACATAGACAACTTGAAGTGGATACTCTAAAATGCTCAAGACAAGTGTGAGTGCTATGGATGGCCTTCTCGTAGGGAGACGGGGATGAATCCATAGTAGTGTATTGTGTGGTGATTAGTGGACTCGTGTACGTTGTTTCACCTCCAGAGTTTCTGGTAGTCGTAGAATAGGATAGCCACAGAGTCAAAGCTGGCTTGCTGCAACTAAACCCCACATTACCCTCTTGATACCAATGCATGTATGATAGGATCTGATGTAAGTCTTGCTGAGTACCTTTGTACTCATGTTGCTTTATTTATGTTTTTGCAGCGGAGACTTCGGTCTTACTAGTGTTCTTGTGGACTTCGACTAGTAGCTAGTACCTCAGCTACGATCTTGATCGGATGTTGTAGATAGTCAGGCTCTTCAGCCTTTTTCATTTGTAGATGTCTGTACCCAGACATGTAATGCTTCCGCTTGTTGCTTGTATGCTCTGTATGATGGGTCTTGTGACCCCTGTTTGCAATATATGCTATGACGGCTCTTCTGAGCCTTTATCTATATGAGTTGTTGAGTTATGCTGTGATGCCATGTTGTACAGCACATACTTGCATGTTATGCGTACGTGTAATGTGTATTGCTATGTGTGGGATCTGACTATCTAGTTGTTTATTCTTAGTAGCCTCTCTTACCGGGAAATGTCTCCTAGTGCTTCCACTGAGCCCTGGTAGCTTGCTACTGCTCCGGAACACTTAGGCAGGCCGGCATGTGTCCTTCTTCGATCCTGTGTCTGTCCCTTCGGGGAAATGTCACGCGATGAATACCGGAGTCCTGCTAGCCCGCTATAGCCCGGTTCACCGGAGTCCTGTTAGCCCAATGCTACAGCCTGGATTCACTCGCTGATGACCGACACGTTCGATGCTGGGTCATGGATGCCTGTCCCTGTAAGTTAGTGCCACTTTGGGTTTACGACTAGCCATGTCAGCCCGGGCTCTTTATCATATGGATGCTAGCGACACCATCATATACGTGTGCCAAAATGCGCAAACGGTCCCGGGCAAAGGTAAGGCGACACCCGTGGGGATACCGTGCGTGAGGCCGCAAAGCGATATGAGGTGTTACATGCTAGATCGATGTGGCATCGAGTCGGGGTCCTGAAATAAATAAATCGTTTAGATTTATTTAAAATCCAGAAAAGGGTTTATTGTGTCATCACTGCGTCAGGATGACATCAGCAGGTCAACTGACCCAGTCGAGGTCAAACCTGACCAGTGGGGTCCACTGGTCAGTGACTCAGTCAACTAACAGGGTTAATTAGTACTAACTAAAAGTTAATCTAGGCTAATTAGTCCCTGGACCCACACGTCAGTGACTATGGGATTAAACTTAAGTTAATTTAACACTTAGCTAATTAACAGGGGCCGGGGCCCGTATGTCAGTGAGAGAAAGGGGGAAGTCAAACCGGGCAGTGGGGTCAACCCACGCCGGTCAACGGGTCAGCGGTCGCCGGCGTTTATCCGCCGGCGAGGCCGAGACGGCGGTGCGGCTCGGAAACGCAACACAGGCAACGAAATGAGCGGCGATTTGGCTTGGCTTGAAGCTGGTGCTCGTCCGCATCCAACGGAGCCATCAACTCGCACTGGAGTGGACCGTATCGACGGCGGCGATGGCAAGCGCGGCAACCGGAGCTCAGACAAGCTCGGCAATGACGCTGCCGTGCACGGAAGGACTAGCTGATGGTGGTGTTGGGTTTCGGGGAACATGCTGAGCACGTACCAGTGCTCGTACGCGATGGTTGCTAGCCTATTCGCCGGTGACGACGAGCGCGTCGGCGGTGAGCTCTCGGGTCTGGTGGCTAGCACGGCTAGAGCACGCAAATGAACGCGGGAGAAAGGGGGGAAAGATGGCGGGGCTCACGGCGAGTCTTCTGGTGAGGTCGTTGAGCTCGGGGAGGCACGGAAGGCGACGTAACAACGATGGTGATCTGGCGACCGTGTGCGGAGAAGACGGGTCGATGGCGTGGTGACAGGGCGTCCAGCGATGCTCGCGTTGAGGGGGAGCTTCAAGGCGTCGAGGAGGACCTAGGGGATGGGACGGGGAGGCGCTGGGATGGCTGTGGCTGCGCGTACGGCGGTCGGGGAACGAGGGGAGGGGAGAGAGTGCGAGGAGTGCGCGAGGGGATTCTGCGGGGATGGCATGGCGTCTCCAGATGCGTCGAGAAGGAGCCGCGCAGGCAGGGAGGGAGGAGGTGGCCGCCGCGTGTGGCTGCGCGGGTCGGGCACGCGCCCTCTCCGACTGGCGCGAGGAGGAAGGCGACAGGAGAGCGCCTGGTGGGCTGGGCCGCCAGCTGGGCCAGCCAGCTGCAGTGCTGGGCCGAGCAGGTAAGTTAGCCAGGTAGTTCTTCTCTCTCTCTTCTAAATGTTTTTGTTTTTCTATTTCTCTGATTTAGGGCTTTAATAAAAATACGAATACTAACTAAAAAATCATGAAACTGCTCAGGCCCACTATTTGAAATATATCCAATAGCAAGCATTTCAGTGTATGATTATTTGGACATTTAAAATATTTTATAGCATTTAAATGCCCAAATGAAAATAACATATGATTTAATTCAGAGCCCAAATATGTCATGGAAATATGTTCAACACCTCTGGTTACTGTTTCTAGCATTTTCCAGAAATGATGAACATTTTTGAAAGCCATTTGGATTCACTGAAAATGTTTTAATTGAACCTAGTGAATTCCTTTGATGCTAGGGTTTAGGCAATCCCAACTTCAAGTTTCTTTCAAAGTTTAAACATGATGCACACATGAAGATAGCCTAGTGCAATGCCAGAAGCTAGGGATGTGACAATAATGTAGTGCGATGGGGATGAGTTTGTGATGGGTACTTGGTATGTCTTGACTTGAGCGAAGACCTCCCCGAAAACAGCGCCAGAAATCCTTCTTGCTGTGTCGTGAGCTTGCGTTGGTTTTCCTTGAAGTGGAAAGGGTGATGCAACAAAGTAGCGTAAGTATTTCCCTCAGTTTTTGAGAACCAAGGTATCGATCCAGTAGGAGGCTCCTCAGAAGTCCCACGCACCTACACAAACAAACAAGAACCTCGCAACCAACACAATAAAGGGGTTTTCAATCCCTTCACGGCCACTTGCGAAAGTGAGATCTGATAGAGATAATATGACAAGATAAATATTTTTGGTATTTTTATGATATAGATTGGAAAAGTAAAGATGCAAATAAAAGTAGATGGAAAACTTATATGATAAAAGATGGACCCGGGGGCCATAGGTTTCACTAGTGGCTTCTCTCAAGATAGCATAAGTATTATAGTGGGTGAACAAATTACTGTCGAGCAATTGATAGAAAAGCACATAGTTATGAGATTATCTAGGCATGATCATTTATATAGGCATCACGTCCGTGACAAGTAGATCGACTCCTGCCTGCATCTACTACTATTACTCCACACATCGACCGACTCCTGCCTGCATCTAGAGTATTAAGTTCATAAAGAACAGAGTAACGCATTAAGAAAGATGACATGATGTAGAGGGATAAACTCGTGCAATATGATATAAACCCCATATTTTTATCCTCGATGGCAACAATACAATATGTGCCTTGTTGCCCCTGCTGTCACTGGGAAAGGACACCGCAAGACTGAACCCAAAGCTAAGCACTTCTCCCATTGCAAGAAAGATCAATCTAGTAGGCCAAACCAAACTGATAATTCAAAGAGACTTGCAAAGATAACTTAATCACACATAAAAGAATTCAGAGGAGATTCAAATATTTCTCATAGATAAATTTGATCATAAACCCACAATTCATCGGATCTCAACAAACACACCACAAAAAGAGTTACATCGAATACATCTCCAAGAAGATAGAGGAGAACTTTGTATTGAGATTCAAAGAGAGAGAAGAAGCCATCTAGCTCATAACTATGGACCCGAAGGTCTATGGTAAACTACTCACAACTCATCGGAGAGGCCTTGGAGAAGATGTAGAGGCCCTCGTGGTCGATTCCCCCTCCGGCGGAGCGCCGACGAAGGCTCCAAGATGGGATCTCGCGGATACAGAAGGTTGCGGCGGTGGAATTAAGTTTTCATGGTCGCTTCTGATGGTTTCAGGTACGTGGGTATATATAGGAGGAAGAAGTAGGTCGGTGGACGCTCGAGGGGCCCACGAGGGTGGGGGCGTGCCCAGCCCAAGGGGGCGCGCCGGGCACCCTCATGGCCGCCTCCTCTGTTGCTTGACGTCCACTCCAAGTCCCCTGGATCACGTTTGTTCCAAAAAGATCGCTCCCGAAGGTTTCATTTCGTTTGTACTCCGTTTGATATTCCTTTTCTTCGAAACACTGAAATAGGCAAAAAAACAGAATTCTGGCTGGGCCTCCGGTTAGTAGGTTAGTCCCAAAAATGATATAAAAGTGTAAAGTAAAGCCCATAAACATCCAAAACGGGTAATATAATAGCATGGAACAATCAAAAATTATAGATACGTTGGAGACGTACCAAGCGTTCTGATCCAACAAGAGCCGGAAGGAAATAACCTGGATTCGTTGTGCCTGAGCATCCAAAACAGCTCACTCCACTGTCATCCTAGCATCCTCCGCCGACAGGTCTTCCCTGCTTGCGCTACCTCGTCACGTAGTTTTGCAATTTCCATGTTATGCTGGGCTTGATTCGACGGGTTAACCTCTGTTGTTAACAAGGCTATCAGTTTATCTAGAAAATCCGTCAAAACCTGAACCGGCGGGCGCACAGGGCCTCCTGCCCAGGCTGCCATCATTGTCGCTGACCCGAAAACCATTGCCACCGCAGTCGAAGAATTCTTCCTAGGCTGTGTACCGGCCATGAAGATTGCAACCCTGTTCGGTGGCTCATAGGGGTCTGGAATACTGTCGCCATCGGAACAGCCCCCAAGCCTGCTGTCTTACAGTTGATACAATGAAGTAGTCGCATTCATGGATGACTCATCGTCAAAATAGATGGCCGTCTCACCGTCAGACATAGATCCTTCATCAAATTCCGCCCCTTGGATGAATCCCACGAAGACACGTTTCATGGCGGGCTGAGCTCGGGCGGGTCTTGCACGTTGAGCCGTCTCGATGATGTCGGTGCAGATGTCCGGCTCAGGGCTCGGCTCGTCGATCTTGCCGATGAAGACGTCAATTCCACCAAAGGGGACCTGGTACTCGTAATCAATTGAGTCGGCCTCGGGGCCCCATCCTGCATTGTCGATGTACAGCTTGCCGCGACGACTCTTGGTCATCCGTCCCATAGTGTATCCCTTGATCGCTTCGAATCTGCCCTTTAAGAACTCGAAACCACGGTGCGCTGGCCCCACGGTTGGCGCCAACTGTCATGGAATAGTCACGGAAGATGTCCTAGTGTGAGGACTTAGTCGTGGAGCCATCGCAACTAGGTTAGCTTAAAGGGGTTAAAAGGGACAAAGGACACCGGAATTTATACTGGTTCGGCCCCTTGTGGTGAAGGTAAAGGCCTAATCTAGTTTGAGGTGGTATTGCTTATGTCTCGATTACCATGGAGCGAATACGCTTGACCTAGCTTTCAATCTCTCGTTTCCTGCCCTAAACCGGCGTCGGGTCATCCCTTTATATACACAGGTTGACGCCCAGCGGCTCACGGAGTCCCGGCCGTCTCATAGACAACGTGTCCAGATCGGTGACTAACTATACTTGCCTTACAATATAAATCATACACATATGGTGGTTTACCCCTATGGGCCTTAAGTCGCCCTTGGGCCTCGGGCCCTTGCTTCACGAACCGTCATCTTTAATATCCTCATGGGCTTCATAATGATGAACCACCATAGGTATAACCTGGCCCCTCCTGGGTGGGTCATACCTAATAGTCATATCCCCAACAGATGCCATCATCTTTGAAGACCGCCCTCTACAACATTATCCTTTGAGCATTTCCCTAGAGAGGATAACATATATGTTTGTATGTTCATCATTTTTGCTAATAATACCATGGTCTACGCCGACTTTCCTCCCACCTCCGTTGTTCTTTTTTACTTCTTGCCACTTGATCCCACCTTGGCCTACTAGTAACATCACCATTAGCTCCGCCTACCAATTGGCATGCTATACTCGAGGTTCATGGACGATGTTAAACCCTACCCCCCTGTCGGTGTCAAAATCGGCGGATCTCGGGTAGGGGGTCCCGAACTGTGCATCTAAGGCTAATGGTAATAGGAGGCGGGGGACACGATGTTTACCCAGGTTCGGGCCCTCTCGATGGAGGTAATACCATACTTCCTGCTTGATTGATCTTGATGATATGAGTATTACAAGAGTTGATCTACCACGAGATCGTAGAGGCTAAATCCTAGAAGCTAGCCTATGATTATGATTGTTCTTGTCCTACGGACTGAACCCTCTGGTTTATATTGACACTAGAGGGGGCTAGGGTTACACAGAGTCGGTTACAGAGAAGGAGATCTACATATCCGAATTGCCAAGCTTGCCTTCCACGCAAAGGAGAGTCCCACCCGGACATGGGACGAAGTCTTCAATCTTGTATCTTTATAGTCCAACAGTCCGGCCAAAATATATAGTCCGGCTGTCCGAGGACCCCTTAATCCAAGACTCCCTCAGTAGCCCCTGAACCAGGCTTCAATGACGATGAGTCCGCCGCGCAGATTGTCTTCGGCATTGCAAGGCGGGTTCCTTCTCTAAATACTCCATAGAAGATTTTTGAACACAAGGATCATGTCCGGCTTTGCAAAATAATTTCCACATACCACCGTAGAGAGCATAATATTCCACAAATCTAATCTGCTGCCAACTTTTCATTGCGTGACATCACGCCACGGCCCGGCCATTACGAACCGATTTTCCCAGCCTGCCACTGCACGTGTTGCGAGGCGGTTTTATTGGCACGTCTTGTCGAAGCAGAGATCGTGTTCCCCCTTATCACGGGATTCTCATCAATACAGGTGTGGGTAACCCAACCGTGCTTGTTAGTATAACTCCTTGATTTTAGGCAAGTTCCAAAGGGACACGTGGAGGACGCTTGATATTCACCCCATTTATAAAGGGGCCAAGGCGTGTCCTTTTCTTCCCACGTTCGACCTTTCCCTCACGTCGAGTTCCAACACCCAAGGCTCAGGCTAAGCGCTTCGGACCTTCAACCATGTATGGATCCAACCTTTAGGGCTGCTGGGTGGCCTCCTCTGTCACAGAGGAGGACATCAAGAAGCTTAGGGAGGCCAGGTATCTGACCACCGAAATCCCGCACAGGCTGCCTGCTCAAGGGCAGGTCATCCCCACTCCCGAACCCAACGAGAGTGTCGTATTTGTTTCCCACTTCCTCCGAGGGCTAGGTTTTAGTCTTGATCCCTTTGTTAGAGGGCTCATGTTCTATTACTGGCTAGATTTCCATGATCTAGCTCCGGATTCCATCCTTCACATCTCATCATTTATCGTCGTGTCGTGTGTGAAGCCTTCCTCCGCATCACCCCACACTTCGGCCTATGGCTCAATACCTTCAATGTGAAGCCGAAGATGATCGATGGGAGGCACGCGGAGTGCGGAGGTGCTATAATAAGCAAAGGCGCCGATGCCCTATGGACAAAGGGTTCCTTCCCGGAGGTGTTCGAGTTATGGAAGCGGGAGTGGTTCTACATCATAGCTCCCCGAGGCACAAAGCGGGCGGCTGCCCCTACCTTCCGCTCGGTCCCTCCGTCTCAACTGGCATCATGGGTCAACAAGGGACTGGACTGGGGGCCAGTTAATGACGTACTGACATTGCAAAGCCGCATTCGAGATCTCCTCAAGAGGGATGTCAGTCTTGTCAAGGTAATGCAAGTAATGCTAGTTCGTCGGGTCCTGCCGTGCCAACGTCGATCTCTCCGTATGTGGGAGTTCAACCCAGAAGGACCGCGAACTATTCAACAATTCTTGGGCATGACGCTCGAAGGGATGTATAGATTGTTCTTCGGATCACGAATAAAGTGTCCGGACACCGCCGAGGATGCGGGTCTCAACTACAACCGTCCAGATACCCAAGTAAGTAATTCCACGACTGAACATGCTCTCTTTATATTTGTCATAACCTCAATCTGAAAAATTGCTCTCGACCAGGACTGGATAAGAAAGGCGGAGAGGATCAGGTGTCCGGCCCCCCTTCCCGAAGGCTCGCCGGATCCTGTACTAACCAGGATGCTTGAGCGCGCACCCTATCAAGTGCCATCGGGAGAAGATGAAGGGAGGAATAGAGAAGCCGAAAGCTGGCTTCATAAATTACATATCCAAACCGGGGGAATTAATGTCTCCACGAAGGAGGATAATCGGGGAGGTGAATCTAGAATCCCCTCTCCCCACGGGAAGAACAGAGCCGCCTCTGAAAACTTGGAAACAGAGGTTTCCAAACAAGGGAAGAAACCTTTGCCAGGGGGCCCTGCCCCGGAGGGCATCCTCACTGCACAGCGCACGCATGGGGGCCAGCCCTCCACCGAGCTGTAAGTAAATCAAAAGTACTTTGATAAGTGTATCATGCTTTATCTCTGAGAATAATAACCGAGACATATATCTTGCAGTCCGGCTCGCAGCCCTTCTCAACAGAGTTCGTCTTCGAGGAATCTTCTTTCGGACATGATGGAGAGCGAAACGCCTCCTCCTACCTCCCCGCCTCATGGGGCGGACGACCCCGAGGTGTCGTCGCGAAGGATTTCTCCTAATCCGCCAAGGCCAGAAGTTAACACTTTGGCCGCCTGAAGCCCGGAGTGTTCGGCTCCCAAGGAGAGCAACAGAAAGAGTCCAGGATTATCCGGCACACAACCGGATGCACTGATGGGTCTTCTGGAGCAAGCGCTATCTCAGAGGCACATCGTACCTTAATGGGTACGGTGGTTGAGAGGATTTCATCCGCAAAAAGCGGGTTGAATGAAGCTTTTACGAGCCTGCTAAGAGGCTTTGAGGTACATAAAGTAATATATGTATTTTTACGGTACCGCACGTGCTAGGCGTGCCCTGTATGGATAGTAGCCCCTGAGACTCTGGTTGTTGTCCAAAGGCGGCAAACAGAGGATCATAGTCCCAGGTAATGATCACGCTGCTTTCATGTGCAGGCGGCTGGGGGTCCAGCGGCTGACCGGACTGCTGATTTTGCCGAACTGAGGCGGCAACTTGACGTGGCAGATGCCGACATCGCGCTTGTGAACAACCGGCTTGATGAGGCACATGGTATGTATTTCCTGGTTATCAGCAAATATTAAGAGGAGCTTGATGCTAGTATCTATAATGTGTTATGATTGCAGATGGAGCTGCCGCCGTGGAGACCCTTCGGGCGGAACTTGCCCAAGCCAAGGATCAAGCCAGGAGAAGTGATGCGGCCGCCCTAAAGGCAGCCAAGGAGTTAAGAGCCGAACAGGCTGCTCATCGCCAGAGCGAAGATAAAATAGCCAAGATGGTTGTTGAGCTAAAAGATGCTGCCGACCAATATGAGCACCTTGAAAAGGAAAACCAAGAAAAAGCGGCTGACCTGAAGAAGGCCTTGGAAGCAGCCAAGGAAACTCGCTCTGAGATCAGAGCGGCAGGGGAGGAGCTTCATCAAGCTGGAGATATCACGACTGGGAAGCCCTTTCTGTTGCGGACGAAGTTCAGAGATCTGAAGTATGCCCCTCTGGATCAATTATGGAGTGCCGAGGACGCGACTTGGACTTGGCAAAGAGTGTTGCTGATGCGACTGAATATTTCAAAGATCAGAAAGATCATGAGGTGGAAAGGTTGTTCTGGTCGCAGTTCAGTGCTCCAAAGCGTCCGCTGCTGTTAAATGAACAAATGTCCGAGTGGGCTGAGCTCCATACTCCGGACTTGCCATGAGGTTTGTCGTGGATCATCTTTGGCCGAAGGGACCAAGGCTGGACAGTTATTTTGGCTTAGTGCAATGATTCCTTTGTGTTGTGTCACATATCGATGCTGTAAAGAGGTTGGCTTGCATAGAGGGTGCACGGATGGCTCTTGCCCGTGTTAAAACATATTGGGCAGGGATGGAGGCCACCGCTATTGCAACCCGGGTCTGGCCGGAGGCCAGGACCCGACCGAGCACTATTTTGAAGAAGTCCTAGAAGGTGCCCATTTAATAGAGGCTCAGTGCTCGAAGAGTACCATGTTCAAGTGACATGTATCTGAATTGTAAAAACAATGCTATTTTGATTATAAAGGATGTGTTTATACCTTTGCCCGGAAGTATTATAATGCCTCCTGTGCGGCTGTTCATATATGTATATAACCTGAAAGTTTGCAGTCGTCGGCTTCAGCCCCCACGCATGTAATGCGGCGGTGTTTGGAAAAGCGCGTAAGCACACTTGATCCAATGTCTTGTTCCATTAAGGAGGTGATAGCGCGGCAAACATGGCAATCAGACTATATAGCTTTAACACTTTCACTTAGCCATAGGAGTTTGACGATGGGGCTACTATATAGCCCCTGGTACTTTCGCGTTCATCCGAATTCGGTGTGCGTACGTACATGACCGGGAAACTGGTCCTTTGTTAATGCGGAGGAATCGCGAAGATTCCGCTGAGTCATCGAGTGGTTGACCAGTCTCGCGCTTTATCATGACAGTCAGTTTTCGGCTTTCTCTACTGAGGTGCTCATCCAGATGAACCGGGGCACAATCGCAGTAGTTCTCCTGGTGTCACCTTAGCCGATAGAGCGGAACGTAAGGTAGCAAAACACGGGAGCCAGGCAAACCCAACTATTGACCAAAGACATGATTCGGAGCTGATGCATATAAGGCCAAACTCGCGACGCCGAACACTCCCTAAGGTATTCGGACTTTACAACATATACCTGGCTGAGTAACGCCTTCGATAATGAGCCCTGAATTTCTAGATACATGCATAGGTCTGGCATGATGAAATGCCAATAACGCCAGCATCCACCTCTCGGTTGCGTTGAGTGCCTGGAGGGTGTGAAGCAACAAGAGACATTAAAAAAGGTTTACGCAGGGTCTTAATCTAAAGAGAAACCTTTGATCGGGGCCCTGCTGCACGTCTGCACCTTTGTCTCCATTGTGCCATACCCTGGAAGGGTGTAGCACGATGATCATCTGTAAAAAAAAGGAAAAATCCCAGGTGAAAGACATCGTGCGAAAACTTGGTTATTCTTAATGAACCATGAAAATGTAATCTATTATTGTATTAATAGGGTCAAGCCAGATTATGGGCTTTTTTACATGCAGGCAGCCCCTAGCACCACCTATTGGGGTATATCCATCGACCCAAGCTCGGGTTTATCTGGGCTACTACTACTAGTGGTGCGCCGGACTCATCTAACCGTGTTCGCGGTCTTGACGACCGATCATTTATCCTGGTTGGAGAGGTCGCTCAGTGTTCGGCTGCTAGAGCTGTCGCATATTCTTCTGCACGTAAGGAACGCTCTATATTTCCGCTAACTTTGATGACGCCACGTGGACCGGGCATCTTAAGTTTAAGATAAGCGTAATGTGGTACTGCATTGAAACGAGCGAAGGCCGTTCTTCCGAGTAGTGCGTGATAGCCGCTTCGGAATGGGGCGATATCAAAGATTAATTCTTCGCTTTGGAAGTTGTCGGGAGAACCGAATACAACCTCTAGTACTAGAGAGCCTGTGCAGCGGGCCTCTACGCCTGGTATTACTCCTTTAAAGGTAGTACTGCTTTGGCTGATTCTTGACGGGTCTATCCCCATCTTGTGGACAGTGTCCTGATATGTCAGATTAAGACTACTGCCGCCGTCCATGAGGACTCGGGTGAGATGGTATCCGTCAATTATTGGGTCGAGCACCAAGGCAGCTGATCCTCCGTGTCCTGGTCGAGAGCAAGGGTTGAACTTGGGGGCAACGGGCTCTACAGCGTATATGTCTTGGAGTGCGTGTTTGCGCCTCCTCTTTGGTATATGAGTTGCGTATATCATGTTCACTGTTTTGACCTCTTGTGGAAATTTTTCTGTCCCCCAGTGTTCGGCTGGTGAGGCTGATCCTCGTCTTCACTTGGCGTCTCCCTCCCCTTGTGTTCGGCGTTTAGTTTGCCGGCCTGCTTGAAGACCCAGCATTCTCTATTGGTGTGATTTGCAGGTTTTTTGGGGGTGCCATGAATCTGACATAATCTGTCTAGAATCTTGTTTAGGCAGGACGGTCCATCTCTGCTGCCTTTAAATGGCTTTTTCCATTGACCGGGTCGAGAGCCCCTGAATCCGGCGTTGACCGCCATGTTGTCTGGGCTGTCTTCATTATTTCGACGCTTGTTTTTATTGCGTCGTGGCTTCCCGTTGCCATCCCTGACTTCGGATGTGCCTGGGTCGCTGGTGCCACTTCGGGCCAACCAGTTGTCCTCGCCCGTGCAGAAGCGGGTCATAAGGCTTGTTAGGGCTGCCATTGTCCTTGGCTTTTCTTGGCCAAGGTGTCCGGCGAGCCATTCGTCTCGGATACTGTGCTTGAAAGCCGCTAAGGCTCCGGCATCCGGTCAGTCGACGATTTGGTTCTTCTTTGTGAGAAATCTGTTCAAAAGCTAACGGGCTGACTCTCTGGGTTGTTGGATTATGTGACTTAAATCGTCTGCATCCGGAGGTCGGACATAGGTCCTTGAAAATTAGCCCCGAAAGCATCCTCAAAT
The DNA here is from genome assembly GCF_018294505.1 of Triticum aestivum. NCBI lineage: Eukaryota > Viridiplantae > Streptophyta > Magnoliopsida > Poales > Poaceae > Triticum > Triticum aestivum. The sequence goes on from NC_057813.1 coordinate 699,998,976, forward strand.
TCCTCCCAACTACCAATTGAATTTTCGGGGAGGCTTTTCAACCAATGTCGAGCTGGTACTTTAAACTTGAGGTGCAGGTATTTAATGGTGTGGAGATCATCTCCGCGAGCCATGTAGATGTGAAGCATAAAGTCCTCAATCCAGACCCCAGGGTCTGTCGTTCCGTCGTATGCCTCTATATTCAGGGGTTTAAATCCCTCTAGAAATTCATGATCCAGCACCTCATCGGTGAAGCACAGATGGTGCGCGGCACCCCTGTATTTGCATGTGTCGTGGCATGCTGTCGACGGTTGTTGTGTTCGGTGTTGATTCCGAGCTGGTATTCGATCAATATGGTCGTTTTGGTGGCTGTGATCCTGCGCCTGAACGCGCTTCCTAGATCCGTAGATGGACCTGGCCATACCGGCTTTTTTGTCCAGGAGCTCACGTAAATCGTGTGCGGACTAGTGTGCGGCATCATTAGCCGCCCTGTCGCGGCCACGATGTGGTCGGTCCGGCTGATCGGTCGTTTTATTTTTCGGCTGAATGGGATCTATAGCGTCATCATTGAATTCGGGCAGCAGCTTGCACTTTGGGTAGCTCTTTGTGTGGCGATTGCCACCGTATTTTTCTTCAGTGTCAAGCACTTTGTTCCATCTGCGGTTGAGCGAGTCCTGCCCGGCCTTAAGCCTTTGCTTCTGCTTCTTCAAGCTCCTCACGGTGGCAATAAGCCTTCTATGGAGGTTCTCTTGTTCCAAGTGTTTTTCCGGGATGATGAGTGCATCATCGTCCGGACTGTTGTCCTCTCTGGAGACAGGTTGATTAGTTTTACCCTTGGGATCGCCGTCATCGGACATCGGCTCCGGACTATGTTCACCATCCCCTGGCACTTCCTGCTCCATCGTTGGGTCCATGGGGTCGTCGTTTCCTTTGGAGTCGACCGGGTGTTATTCTTTCTTGCGCTGTTATCGATGTTTTTACTGTGGCGGGATTTAGAGCAGCACCTACGTCGTCGCTTTGGTTGCCGCACGAGGGCATTATCCTCCGTTGAATCCTTCCGCTCCTTACCGCTGTTTTCTTTGGGTGTATCCACCATGTATATATCATATGATGAAGTGGCAGTCCAGCGCCCTGTGGGCGGTGGTTCCTGTTCTTCTCCTGCATCATCGTCCATACCGTCGATGTCTTCGGAGTCGAAGTCAAGCATGTCGGTGAAGTCATCGACAGTGGCTATTAAGTGGGTGCTGGGTGGGGAATGAATTTCTTCGTCGTCCGCTTCCCACTCAAGCCGGACATAGTTCGGCCAAGAATCTCCTGACAGGGAGAGAGACCTCAACGAATTTAGCACGTTGCCCAAGGGCGAGTGCTGAAAGATATCCGCGGAGGTAAACTCCATGGTCGGTGCCCAACCAGATTCGATAGCCACGGACGCACACGGTTCGGAACCTATAGCCGGAGACGAGTCTGAGGGTCCGATGACATAGATCTCTTTGGAGGTGAGGTCTGTGTTTGGCTCCAGAGCCGATGAATGTGCGGCCTCCGGGGCGGGATCTATTCACCCATCCTCAGATGGCATGATCTGCTCCAGATTAAGGGTCGGGGCAGCCACAGGTGTGATCTCCCGAACACTGTCCGATGGCAGATCTAAGTCATGCTCGTCGTGACTGTTCGGTGTACCTGACAGGGGCTCGAATCTGTCGAAGAACAAGCCTCCGCGGATGTCGGCAGTGTAGGTCAAGTTTCTAAACCTGACCTGACGGCTAGGGGCGTAGCTATCGATCTGCTCCACATGGCCAAGCGAGTTGGCCTACAATACGAAGCCGCCGAATACGAAGATCTGTCCGGGGAGGAAAACCTCACCCTGGACCGCATCGTTGCAGATGATTGAAGGAGCCATCAAGCCTTATCGTGACGACACAGTGGAACTCTCAATGAAAGCACCAATGTCGGTGTCAAAACCGGCGGATCTCGGGTAAGGGGTCCCGAACTGTGCGTCTAAGGCTAATGGTAACAGGAGGCGGGGGACATAATGTTTACCCAGGTTCACGCCCTCTCGATGGAGGTAATACCCTAGTTCCTGCTTGATTGATCTTGATGATATGAGTATTAAAAGAGTTGATCTACCACGAGACCGTAGAGGCTAAACCCTAGAAGGTAGCCTATGATTATGATTGTTCTTATCCTATTGACTGAATCCTCTGGTTTATATAGACACGGCAGGGGGCTAGGGTTACACAGAGTCGGTTACAGAGAAGGAGATCTACATATCCGAATTGCCAAGCTTGCCTTCCACGCAAAGAAGAGTCCCACCCGGACACGGGATGAAGTCTTCAATCTTGTATCTTCATAGTCCAACAGTCCGGCCAAAATATATAGTACGGCTGTCCGAGGACCCCTTAATCCAGGACTCCCCACCCCCCCCCCCCCCCCCCCAACACACACACACACCCCAAAAAACACACATACACATTTGTGATCCTTCTAAGGCAGGATGACCCAAGCTATTTTGGGTGCCTTGTGACACCTTGTACTCTAGACTCTACAATAATGCCAATGTCATCTTCTTCCACCCCCTGGCTCACCACTGTTACCCAATTCTCAATGGACGTGTGCAAGAATAACAGAAGTGGAGAAAATAAAAATGGTTAGATGCTCAAATCTAAATAGAGTATATGCAAATAAAATCAATTATGTTTGAGTCAAAATTATTAGACATGAGTGCAAAGGAAAAAACTCTCAAATCATCAAATCATGGCCCCCCGAGTCGCCTCGACGACACTATTGTTCCCATCTGGTGCCGCCTTTCCCCACCTGCGAGTCATCCCGCTACCACCCGCGTTTCCCTTTCCCTGCAGTCAAATCATGTTGTTTCCATTGTCCTTGCCTGCTACTCCAATCGAGAAATGGACGTGCTGCGAGACAAACGATGACAACCTCGACCTGCACCCCATAGATTGCGGATGGCAAACGCTTGTTCATAAGGCCATGTTGATTGTGTACTGGTTGCAATATTTTTTTCCTCCTCATTGTCAAGAAAGATCTAAAGATAAACCAACCCTCTCATCTTGCTATGTTAGAGCAAGAACAATGAGAAATGTATAGGACGAGAAATGTAGCAGCCCAGCGGTAGAATGAATTCTTTAAATTCATAAACAAAACATATTGGAAAACCCAATGCAAATTTTTACTATTATAATACCACTTTAATCTATTCATTGATTTGCTATAGACTATGTTTGGATGTATGAATTGGAAGGCACAATACTGCATTGGGCTGAATACCAACTCTCCAAGGAAACTGAAATCGGTCTGAATACGAATTATGTGCTTTGGTTGTTCACTGAATTGCCCCATGGAATCTTATAATTAGGCTTCTATTTCAAATCCAGTTTGGATGACAAACTTTGGAATTGCATATATACATGAGTTGGCAGATTATGCCTTGCTCTGCATGTATCAGAACAAAATCTACATAATTTGCGACTATATTCACAGGTCCATATACCAGTCAAATGCATTCAAATGATTCTAGGAATGCACCACCACAGCAAAAATGTTCACGCAATGGATGCAACAATTATTTTCCAGGACAATAAAGCAGCAAGCACATCGGCAACCATCATTAGAAGCACTAGCAGCAGAAAAGTCCTCCCTGAATAAAACTCACCACCCAATTCCCAGCGAGAGTTTCTCTTCTTCTCCACGACATAGGAAAATCCATCACAGTAGCTATCAAGGATAGCAATACCATTCATCCATCTCTCTCTCTCTCTCTCCACGAGCGCTACTTATCGCATTCAGCAAGACCGAAGGTTCGTCCCGCCGAAGCGTTTCTACCAATCGGGCCGGCCCACTAGCGCACAGTGAAACAAAAAATAAGGAAGAAAATGAGGAGAGCAACTAGTTTGACGAGCACTTCTTCGGAAGCCGCACAACGATCAGCGTCACTTAGCATGCTCTCAACCGCCGCCACGTGTCGCGCTCTGGACGCTCGCTTCGGGTTTTTTTTCACACGCGTTTTGGTTCATTTTTTGTTCTCATTTTTGGTTCTCATTTTCTGGTTTTCATTTTCTGGTTTTGTTGTGTGAAAAATGAAAACTTTACTATGTTTCATTTTTGGTTCTCATTTTCTGTTTTTGTTGTGTTTCTTTTGTTTTTTGTTCTACATTTTTTTATATTCCGAAAACATTTTTTTACTAAGTGATCGACATTTCTTGTATACACTTTCAACATTGTCCGAACATTTATTTAACATTTTATAAATACTTGTTGAACTTTTTTTAATACTTATTCAACATTTTTCAAAGTTCAACAATTTTCAGATAATCGTTCAATATTTGAAATACTTGTTCAACATTTTCCGAATACTTGCTCAATATTGATAATACGTATTCAACAATTTTCAAATAATTTTTTAATATTTTTAAATACTTTTTCAACATTTTTCAAAATTCAGTATTTTTTAATACTTATTCAACATTTTCAAATACTTGTGCAGCATTTTTAATATACTTGTTCAACATTTTTTAATTCATATTCAATATTTTTCAAATACTTGTTAAACATTTTTTAAACTTGTTCAACATTTTTGAATACGTATTCAACATATTTGAAATACTTGTTCAACATTGTCTAAATACATGATGAACTTTTTGCATACATATTTGAATTTTACTGTATAAATTTTGTGTATAGATGATAAACAATTTTTTCAATATGCATTCAACATTTTTTTTCAAATGCTTAGTATATATTTTTTAAAATGTTTTTTTTACTTTGATTGACAGTTAGGTCATGTTCCCTCTGTCGGTTTATGCATCATGTTCTAAGCACATGGCAGGATGGCTAGCATCACAGCTCCTAGCGAAGCAACCAAGGATCAAATCCTGGACCTACCAGTTTTTCTTTTTCGGTCGAGTTCGAGGCATGTGCTCGAAGAGGCGTGTCTCGGAGCCACAGATCCATTCCAAAGGAGTGAGCAGGGCCGGCCCTGGTGTATGGTCAGAGGGGCGACAGCCCATGGCCCGTCCAGGACGGAGGGGGCCCATGATGTAGTATAGATGTATTCCCTCCGTTCCTAAATGTAAGTCTTTCTAGAGATTCCACTGGGTGGACTACATATGGAGCAAAATGAATGAATCCATACTTAAAATACACCTATATACATCCGTATGTAGTTCATACTGGAATCTCTACAAAGATTTGTATTTAGGAACGGAGGGAGTATACTCCATCTGTTGTTTGCTCTTTTCGTGGGGGGGCGGGTTTGGCTAGCCACAGATCCATTCCAAAGGAGTGAGCAGGGCCGGCCCTGGTGTATGGTCAGAGGGGCGACAGCCCATGGCCCGTCCAGGACGGAGGGGGCCCATGATGTAGTATAGATGTACTCCCTCCGTTCCTAAATGTAAGTCTTTCTAGAGATTCCACTGGGTGGACTACATATGGAGCAAAATGAATGAATCCATACTTAAAATACATCTATATACATCCGTATGTAGTTCATACTGGAATCTGTACAAAGATTTATATTTAGGAACGGAGGGAGTATACTCCATCTGTTGTTTGCTCTTTTCGTGGCGGGCGGGTTTGGCTAGCGACCAAAACCTAGCCGTCGCCGCCAACAGAGCCATCTTTCCAGCGCCGTTTTCCGGCGGCTCTCCTCCGCCGGCGACCTCTTGGTCGTCGGTCGTGAGGGGGGTCGCCGGATCCCGTGCGTGCGGACCGTTTTTGCTTTAGGTTTACAGCCCTAATAGCTTAGGTTTTTAGATCGTCCGATGTCTTGGCTTCAACGGCGGCGACGGCGATGCTGAATAAAGAAGCTCCAGGTTCTTCTCCTGCGAGGCGATCGTCTCTTTGCTCGGTGATGGATTTGGGAACCAGTCTGTTCAAGCAGGGATATCGTGGCGGCGACGGCATTCTTGTGGTGGACTTGTTGGAAATATGCCCTAGAGGCAATAATAAAATGATTATTATTATATTTCCTTGTTCATGATAATTGTCTTTTATTCATGCTATAACTGTATTATCCGGAAATCGTAATACACGTGTGAATACATAGACCATAACATGTCCCTAGTGAGCCTCTAGTTGACTAGCTCGTTGGTCAACAGATAGTCATGGTTTCCTGACTATGGACATTAGATGTCATTGACAACGGGATCACATCATTAGGAGAATGATGTGATGGACAAGACCCAATCCTAAGCATAGCACAAGATCGTGTAGTTCGTTTTGCTAGAGCTTTTCCAATGTCAAGTATCTCTTCCTTAGACCATGAGATCGTGTAACTCCCAGATACCGTAGGAGTTCTTTGGGTGTATCAAACGTCACAACGTAACTGGGTGACAATAAAGGTGCACTACAGGTATCTCCGAAAGTGTCTGTTGGGTTGACACGGATCGAGACTGGGATTTGTCACTCCGTATGACGGAGAGGAATCACTGGGCCCACTCGGTAGTGCATCATCATAATGAGCTCAAAGTGACCAAGTGTTTGGTCACGGGATCATGCATTACGGTACGAGTAAAGTGACTTGCTAGTAACGAGACTAACGAGGTATTGGGATACCGACGATCGAGTCTCGGGCAAGTAACATACCGTCTGACAAAGGGAATTGCATACGGGGTTGATTGAATCCTCGACATCGTGGTTCATCCGATGACATCATCGAGGAGCATGTGGGAGCCAACATGGGTATCCAGATCCCGCTGTTGGTTATTGACCGGAGAGCCGTCTCGGTCATGTCTGCATATCTCCCGAACCCGTAGGGTCTACACACTTAAGGTTCGGCGACGCTAGGGTTATTAGGAAGACTTGTATGTGATTACCGAAATTTGTTCGGAGTCCCGGATGGGATCCCGGACGTCACTAGGAGTTCCGGAATGGTCCGGAGGTATAGATTTATATATGGGAAGTTGTCATACGGACACCCGAAGGTTTCGGGGACATATCGGTATTGTACCGGGGCCACCGGAAGGGTTCCGGGGGTCCACCGGGAGGGGCCACCCCTCCCGGGGGGGCCACATGGGCCGCGTGGGGCAGGATCCAGCCCCTGGAGGGCTGGGCGCCCCCCCCCCCTTGGGCCCATGCGCCTAGGGTTGGGGGGGAACCCTAGAGGGGGCGCCCCCCTTGCTTGGGGGGCAAGTCCCCCCTCCCTGGCCGCCGCACCCCCCCCCTCTAGATCCCATCTAGAGGGGTCGGCCCCCCTTGCCCCTTCCCCTATAAATAGAGGGGTGAGGGGAGGGCTGAACAACCAAGCCAAGGCGCAGCCCCTCCCCTCCCCAACACCTCTCCTCCTCCGTTGTGTGCTTGGCGAAGCCCTGTCGGAGTACTGCCTCTCCACCATCATCACGCCGTCCTGTTGCTGCTGGAGCCTTCTTCCTCAACCTCTCCTTCCCCCTTGCTGGATCAAGAAGGAGGAGACGTCGCCCATACCGTACGTGTGTTGAACGCGGAGGTGATGTCCGTTCAGCACTTGGTCATCGGGGATCTGAATCAGGGCGAGTACGACTCCATCATCACCGTTCCCTCGAATGCTTCCGTACGCGATCTACAAGTGGTATGTAGATGCAAACTCACTCCCTTGACTCGTTGCTTAGATGAACTCATAGATGGATCTTGGTGAAACCGTAGGAAAAATTTTAATTTTCTGCAACGTTCCCCAACAGTGGCATCATGAGCTAGGTCTATGCGTAGTTCTCTATTGCACGAGTAGAACACAATTTTGTTGTGGGCGTAGATTTTATCAACTTGCTTGCCGCTACTAGTCTTATCTTGCTTCAGCGGTATTGTGGGATGAAGCGGGCCGGACCAACCTTACACGCACGCTTACGTGAGACCGGTTCCACCGACTGACATGCACTAGTTGCATAAGGTGGCTGGCGGGTGACTGTCTCTCCCACTTTAGTTGGAGCGGATTCGATGAAAAGGGTCCTTATGAAGGGTAAATAGAAGTTGACAAGATCACGTTGTGGTTATTCGTAGGTAAGAAAACGTTCTTGCTAGAACCCAATTGCAGCCACGTAAAAGATGCAACAACAATTAGAGGACGTCTAACTTGTTTTTGCAGCAATTGTCATGTGATGTGATATGGCCAGAAGTTGTGATGAATGATGAATGATATATTGTGATGTATGAGATCATGTTCTTGTAATAGGAATCACGACTTGCATGTGGATGAGTATGACAACCGGCAGGAGCCATAGGAGTTGTCTTTATTTTTTGTATGACCTGCGTGTCATTGAAGAATTCCATGTAAATTACTTTACTTTATTGCTAAACGCGTTAGCCATAGAAGTAGAAGTAGTCGTTGGCGTGACAACTTCATGAAGACACAATGATGGAGATCATGATGATGGAGATCATGGTGTCATGCCGGTGACAAAGATGATCATGGAGCCCAAAGATGGAGATCGAAGGAGTTGTATGATATTGGTCATATCATGTCACTACTATATAATTGCATGTGATGTTTATTATGTTTTATGCATCTTGTTTACTTAGAACGACGGTAGTAAATAAGATGATCCCTTATAATAATTTCAAGAAAGTGTTCCCCCTAACTGTGCACCGTTGCTAAAGTTCGTCGTTTCGAAGCACCACGTGATGATCGGGTGTGATAGATCCTTACGTTCACATACAACGGGTGTAAGACAGATTTACACATGCAGAACACTTAGGGTTAACTTGACGAGCCTAGCATGTACAGACATGGCCTCGGAACACAAGAGACCAAAAGGTCGAACATGAGTCGTATAGAAGATACGATTAACATGGAGATGTTCACCGATGATGACTAGTTCGTCTCACGTGATGATCGGACACGGCCTAGTCGACTCGGATCGTGTAACACTTAGATGACTAGAGGGATGTCTAATCTGAGTGGGAGTTCATTAAATAATTTGATTAGATGAACTTAATTATCATGAACTTAGTCTAAAACTTTTGCAAAATATGTCTTGTAGATCAAATGGCCAACGCTCATGTCAACATGAACTTCAACGCGTTCCTAGAGAAAACCAAGCTGAAAGATGATGGCAGCAACTATACGGACTGGGTCCGGAACCTGAGGATCATCCTCGTAGCTGCCAGGAAACAATATGTCCTAGAAGGACCGCTAGGTGATGCACCCGTCCCAGAGAACCAAGACATTATGAATGCTTGGCAGACTCGCGCTGATGATTACTCCCTCGTTCAGTGCGGCATGCTTTACAGCTTAGAACCGGGGCTCCAAAAGCATTTTGAGCAACACAGAGCATATGAGATGTTCGAGGAGCTGAAACTAGTTTTCCAAGCTCATGCCCGGGTCGAGAGATATGAAGTCTCCGACAAATTCTATAGTTGTAAGATGGAGGAAAATAGTTCTGTCAGTGAGCATATACTCAAAATGTCTGGGTTGCAGAACCGCCTGTCCAGCTGGACATTAACCTCTCGGATGAGGCGGTCATTGACAGAATCCTTCAGTCGCTCCCACCAAGCTACAAGAGCTTTGTGATGAACTACAATATGCAGGGGATGGTAAAGACCATTCGTGAAGTATTTTCAATGCTGAAGTCAGCAGAGGTTGAAATCAAGAAAGAACATCAAGTGTTGATGGTCAATAAGACCACTAAGTTCAAGAAGGGCAAGGGTAAGAAGAACTTCAAGAAGGACGGCAAAGATGTTGCCGCGCCCGGTAAGCCAGTTGCCGGGAAGAAGTCAAAGAATGGACCCAAGCCTGAAACTGAGTGCTTTTATTGCAAGGGGAAGGGTCACTGGAAGCGGAACTGCCCCAAATACTTAGCGGATAAGAAGGCCGGCAACACAAAAGGTATATTTGATATACATGTAATTGATGTGTACCTTACCAGTACTCGTAGTAACTCCTGAGTATTTGATACCGGTGCCGTTGCTCACATTTGTAACTCACAGCAGGAGCTGCGGAATAAGCGGAGACTGGTGAAGGACGAGGTGACGATGCGCGTCGGGAATGGTTCCAAGGTCGATGTGATCGCCGTCGGCACGCTACCTCTACATTTACCTACGGGATTAGTTTTAAACGTCAATAATTGTTATTTAGTGCCATGTTTGAGCATGAACATTGTATCAGGATCTCGTTTAATACCAGATGGCTACTCATTTAAATCCGAGAATAATGGTTGTTCTATTTATATGAGAGATATGTTTTATGGTCATGCCCCAATGGTCAATGGTTTATTCCTAATGAATCTCGAACGTAATATTACACATATTCATAGCGTGAATACCAAAAGATGTAAAGTTGATAACGATAGTCCCACATACTTGTGGCACTGCCGCCTTGGTCACATTGGTGTCAAGCGCATGAAGAAGCTCCATGCTGATGGACTTTTAGAGTCTCTCGATTATGAATCATTTGACACATGCGAACCATGCCTCATGGGCAAAATGACCAAGACCCCGTTCTCCGGAACAATGGAGCGAGCAACCAACTTGTTGGAAATCATACATACCGATGTGTGCGGTCCAATGAGCGTTGAGGCTCGCGGAGGATATCGTTATGTTCTCACTCTCACTGATGACTTGAGTAGATATGGGTATGTCTACTAGATGAAACACAAGTCTGAGACCTTTGAAAAGTTCAAGGAATTTCAGAATGAAGTAGAGAATCAACGTGACTGAAAGATAAAATTCTTACGATCGGATCGTGGAGGAGAATATTTAAGTCACGAGTTTGGTACACACTTAAGAAAATGTGGAATCGTTTCACAACTCATGCCGCCTGGAACACCTCAGCGTAACGGTGTGTTCGAACGTCGTAATCGCACTCTACTGGATATGGTGCGATCTATGATGTCTCTTACCGATTTACCGCTATCATTTTGGGGATACGCTCTAGAGACAGCTACATTCACTTTAAATAGGGCACCGTCTAAATCCGTTGAGACGACACCGTATGAATTATGGTTTGGGAAGAAACCTAAGCTGTCGTTTCTAAAAGTTTGGGGATGCGATGCTTATGTCAAGAAACTTCAACCTGAAAAGCTCGAATCCAAGTCGGAAAAATGCGTCTTCATAGGATACCCTAAAGAAACCATTGGGTATACCTTCTACTTAAGATCCGAAGGCAAGATCTTTGTTGCCAAGAACGGATCCTTTCTGGAAAAAGAGTTTCTCTCGAAAGAAGTAAGTGGGAGGAAAGTAGAACTCGATGAAGTACTACCTCTTGAACGGGATAGTAGTGCAGCCCAGGAAAATGTTCCTGTGATGCCTACACCAACTGAAGAGGAAAACAATGATGATGATCAAGGTACTTCGGATCAAGTTGCTACTGAACTTCGTAGGTCCACAAGGACACGTTCCGCACCAGAGTGGTACGGCAACCCTGTCCTGGAAATCATGTTGTTGGACAACGGTGAACCTTTGAACTATGAAGAAGCAATGGCGGGCCCAGATTCCAACAAATGGCTAGAAGCCATGAAATCCGAGATACAATCCATGTATGAAAACAAAGTATGGACTTTGGCTGACTTGCCCAATGATCGGCGAGCGATAGAAAACAAATGGATCTTTAAGAAGAAGACGGACGCGGATGGAAATGTCACCATCTACAAAGCTCGACTTGTCTCTAAGGGTTATCGGCAAGTTCAAGGGATTGACTACGATGAGACTTTCTCTCCCGTAGCGAAGCTTAAGTCCGTCTGAATCATGTTAGCAATTGCCGCATACTATGATTATGAGATATGGCAGATGGACATCAAAACGGCATTCCTTAACGGGCATCTTAAGGAAGAACTGTATATGATGCAGCCGGAGGGTTTTGTCGATCCTAAGAATGCTAACAAAGTATGCAAGCTCCAGCGATCCATTTATGGGTTGGTGCAAGCATCTAGGAGTTGGAACATTCGCTTTGATGAGATGATCAAAGCGTTTGGGTTTACTCAGACTTATGGAGAAGCCTGCGTTTACAAGAAAGTGAGTGGGAGCTCTGTAGCATTTCTCATATTATATGTAGATGACATACTTTTGATGGGAAATGATATAGAATTCTTGGACAACATTAAGGCCTACTTGAATAAGTGTTTTTCAATGAAAGACCTTGGAGAAGCTGCTTATATATTAGGCATCAAGATCTATAGGGATAGATCGAGACGCCTCATAGGACTTTCACAAAGCACATACCTTGATAAGATTTTGAAGAAGTTCAAAATGGATCAGTCCAAGAAAGGGTTCTTGCCTGTACTGCAAGGTGTGAGATTGAGCTCGGCTCAATGCCCGACCACGGCAAAAGATAAAGAAGAGATGAGCGTCATCCCCTATGCCTCAGCCATAGGATCTATTATGTATGTCATGCTGTGTACCAGACCTGATGTAAACCTTGCCGTAAGTTTGGTAGGTAGGTACCAAAGTAATCCCGGCAAGGAACACTGGACAACGGTCAAGAATATCCTGAAGTACCTGAAAAGGACAAAGGACATGTTTCTCGTTTATGGAGGTGACGAAGAGCTTGTCGTAAAGGGTTATGTCGACGCTAGCTTCGACACAGATCTGGATGACTCTAAGTCACAAACCGGATACGTGTATATGTTGAATGGTGGAGCAGTAAGCTGGTGCAGCTGCAAGCAGAGCATCATGGCGGGATCTACATGTGAAGCGGAGTACATGGCAGCCTCGGAGGCAGCGCATGAAGCTATTTGGGTGAAGGAGTTCATCATCGACCTAGGAGTCATACCCAATGCGTCGGGGCCGATCAAACTCTTCTGTGACAACACTGGAGCTATTGCCCTTGCCAAGGAGCCCAGGTTTCACAAGAAGACCAGGCACATCAAGCGTCGTTTCAACTACATCCGTGAAAATGTTCAAGATGGAGACATAGATATTTGCAAAGTACATACGGATCTGAATGTCGCAGATCCATTGACTAAACCTCTCTCGCGAGCAAAACATGATCAACACCAGAACTCTATGGGTGTTCGATTCATCACAATGTAACTAGATTATTGACTCTAGTGCAAGTGGGAGACTGTTGGAAATATGCCCTAGAGGCAATAATAAAAGGATTATTATTATATTTCCTTGTTCATGATAATCGTCTTTTATTCATGCTATAACTATATTATCCGGAAATCGTAATACACGTGTGAATACATAGACCATAACATGTCCCTAGTGAGCCTCTAGTTGACTAGCTCGTTGGTCAACAGATAGTCATGGTTTCCTGACTATGGACATTAGATGTCATTGACAACGGGATCACATCATTAGGAGAATGATGTGATGGACAAGACCCAATCCTAAGCATAGCACAAGATCGTGTAGTTCGTTTTGCTAGAGCTTTTCCAATGTCAAGTATCTCTTCCTTAGACCATGAGATCGTGTAACTCTCGGATACCGTAGGAGTTCTTTGGGTGTATCAAACGTCACAACGTAACTGGGTGACAATAAAGGTGCACTACAGGTATCTCCGAAAGTGTCTGTTGGGTTGACACGGATCGAGACTGGGATTTGTCACTCCGTATGACGGAGAGGTATCACTGGGCCCACTCGGTAGTGCATCATCATAATGAGCTCAAAGTGACCAAGTGTTTGGTCATGGGATCATGCATTACGGTACGAGTAAAGTGACTTGCCGGTAACGAGACTAACGAGGTATTGAGATACCGACGATCGAGTCTCGGGCAAGTAACATACCGTCTGACAAAGGGAATTGCATACGGGGTTGATTGAATCCTCGATATCGTGGTTCATCCGACGACATCATCGAGGAGCATGTGGGAGCCAACATGGGTATCCAGATCCCGCTGTTGGTTATTGACCGGAGAGCCGTCTCGGCCATGTCTGCATATCTCCCGAACCCGTAGGGTCTACACACTTAAGGTTCGGCGACGCTAGGGTTATTAGGAAGACTTGTATGTGATTACTGAAAGTTGTTCGGAGTCCCGGATGGGATCCCGGACGTCACGAGGAGTTCTGGAATGGTTCAGAGGTAAAGATTTATATATGGGAAGTTGTCATACGGACACCGGAAGGTTTCGGGGGCATATCGGTATTGTACCGGGGCCACCGGAAGGGTTCCGGGGGTCCACCGGGAGGGGCCACCCCTCCCGGGGGGGCCACATGGGCCGCGTGGGGCAGGAGCCAGCCCCTGGAGGGCTGGGCGCCCCCCCCCCCCTTGGGCCCATGCGCCTAGGGTTGGGGGGGAACCCTAGAGGGGGCGCCCCCTTGCTTGGGGGGCAAGTCCCCCCTCCCTGGCCGCCGTCCCCCCCTCTAGATCCCATCTAGAGGGGTCGGACCCCCTTGCCCCTTCCACTATAAATAGAGGGGTGAGGGGAGGGCTGAACAACCAAGCCAAGGCACAGCCCCTCCCCTCCCCAACACCTCTCCTCCTCCGTTGTGTGCTTGGCGAAGCCCTGTCGGAGTACTGCCTCTCCACCATCATCACGCCGTCGTGCTGCTGCTGGAGCCTTCTTCCTCAACCTCTCCTTCCCCCTTGCTGGATCAAGAAGGAGGAGACGTCGCCCGTACCATACGTGTGTTGAACGCGGAGGTGCTGTCCGTTCAGCACTTGGTCATCGGTGATCTGAATCACGGCGAGTACGACTCCATCATCACCGTTCCCTCGAACGCTTCCGTACGCGATCTACAAGTGGTATGTAGATGCAAACTCACTCCCTTGACTCGTTGCTTAGATGAACTCATAGATGGATCTTGGTGAAACCGTAGGAAAAAATTTAATTTTCTGCAACGTTCCCCAACAGGACTTGTATCCTCGGGCTCCGCCGTTGCGACGACGTCTGCTCCAGCGTCGGCGCGGAGCTTGGGAGGTAGTTCGGGAGCAGATGCAGATTGTGATCTGCATCGACGACATCTGGAAGAAAGAACGTGTGCTGGGTTCGTGGTTGATGGATGGCAGGTACGGTTTCCTACTTCGGCGTCTTAGTCGTTGTGGGGTCTCAGATCTGGAGTTTGATAGCGTGTCCGGGGTGTTGCCCCGGTCTGATTCGTTCAACGGCAATGGCTTCATCTTTGGTGAGCCACCTTGGAGGTCCGCAAAGCTGCATATCAGCGATGGAGCCGCGTCGAGCTCGGGTGAGGAGGTGATCCGTTATTTTTTTTTCTTTGGTGGTTGTTGTGGTGGTGCCGAAGGCAAGTGACGGACGTTGGTGTGAAGCTTAGCAATGTTCTGCTATCTTTTCAGTTTTGTCATGTCGGTCTTTACTTGATTTGTAATTTGATCTTTATGATATGAATGAGACACGTATTACCATGCAAAAGAAAGGAACGGAGGGAGTATAATATAGCTGAGTGAGGTGTCGCGTGCATGGAGGACTGTGGTCACCGTCATCGAGCTCGTGGACCCACGATGCGGTTCGAAGGCTATGGTTGCATGTGTGAATTGGAGGACACAACATTGCATTGGGCTGAATACCATTTCTCCAAGGAAACTGAAATCGGTCTGAATACCAATGATGTTGTTTGGTTGTTCACTAAATTGGCTCATTTAATCTTATAGTTAGGCTTCACTTCCAAATCCTGTTTGGATGCCAAACTTTGGAATTGCATATGTAAATGAGTATGGAGATTACTTTGCTCTTTGTGTATCGGAACAAAAGTTGCAGTCTCTGACTATATTTGCATGTTTATATAGCAGTCAAACATATTCGAATGATTCTAGAAATGCAGCACGCAACAAAAATGTTCACACAATGGCTGCAATATTCTTTTCTAGGATAATATAGCTGCAAGCACACAAGCAACCATCATTAGAAGCATTAGCAGCTGAAAATTACTCTCTGAATAAAATTCATCGGCAAAAACATTCAGCGTTCTTACAGACTCGGTGGCATTCAGCGACAGCAAAATTCAGTAGCAGCAGAGCACCACCCAATTACTATATTCACGTGTCTATACAGCAATCAAACACATTCGAATGATTCGAGGAATGCACCACCACAACAAAAATGTTCACTTAATGGCTGCAACAATTCTTTTCTAGGACAATATAGCAGCAAGCACATCAGCAACCAGCATTAGAAGCACTAGCAGCAGAAAATTCCTCTCTGAATAAAACTCACCAGCAACAACATTCAGCGTTCTTACAGATTCAGTGGGATTCAGTGACTGGAATCTAGCATTGCATCGATTGGGCCTTCGAGTTCGAGGTATGTGCTAGAAGGGGTGCGTCGAGGACCTGTTCATGGCTGGCGACATTACTGCAGATCCCGGAGCCGCAGATCCATTCCAGAGTGAGGTGTCGCGTGCATGGAGGACTGTGGTCGCCGTCATCGAGCCCCGTGGACCCATAATGCACTTCGAAGCCTATGGTTGCCTCATGCGTGGGGTAGCTCCTGGCCAACCGCCGGTGTCGAGCTCCTGGGCGCCGCTGCTCTTTTTCTTTTTGGTGAGGGGCGCCGCCGCTCTTCTCCTCTCCCCTTCTTATTTTCGAGATGCAGTGAAGCGATTTCAGACAATGCGGAGGTGTGCGGGAATTGAGTCAAGTTTTTCCCATCATTTTTTTCATCTAAAAAAAGTGGTTGTATTGGGGACTGGCGAGTACCAATTGAAAAATCCAAAGCCGGAATACATTTAGCCAAACGCAATTAATGTTTATTTTCATTCCATTTGCAACCCCGGCGGATATGTATAGACTATGGGAATATAGCAGTTGTTGAATAGAGATGTTGAAGATTAGTCGTTGAGATATAAACGTTGGAGAACGAAGTGCTAAGAATATAGCCGTTGTTGAATAGAGACGTTGGAGATTAGTCGGTGAGATATAAACGTTGGAGTCAAAATAGACTGCCAAGAATATAGCCGTTGTTGCATAGAGACGTTGGAGATTAGTCAGTGAGATATAAACGTTGGAGAATAGAGTGCTAAGAATATAGCCGTTGGAGATTAGTCGGTGAGATATAAACGTTGAAGAATAGAGTGGTAAGAATATAGCCGTTGTTGAATAGAGACGTTGGAGATTAGTCGGTGAGATATAAACGTTGGAGAACAGAGTGCTGAGATATGAACATTTGAAAAAAAAAGATGTTAGATAATAACGGCTAGAAAATAGACGTTGCAATATAGACATTAAAAAATAGATTTGTCGTGCATTAAGTGGGGATTTAATGGCTCCATCCCGCTGCCACTATATATAGATGTTCACATAGTCGAAGGAAGTATGAACGTGTCCAAATCAAAAATAAGAAGCTTGAGAACATCCCAAATCATCAAATCCTTGTTGTCCTGCCTTACCGTGCTACCACTCTCTGCTACCCTCACCTCTCCGCCCTTTCGCACCTCCCGAATCGCCTAGTCGCCATTTCACCTTCTTCACTGCTCCCGGTTAGTATTTGCACTCACAGACCATCATGGCCACGCCCCAGAACACACCAATGCTGACAACATCAGTGTGCGTCCCAGAGACTGTGCATGGTACACACTCCTTCAAAATCGACAGGTACGACCTTCATCGGGGTTTCGGTGTCGGCAACTGCATCCAGTCCGCTAACTTTACTGTTGGCGGCCATGAATGGTGCATCCGTTTCTACCCCGAAGGCTACAACGAGGATAACAAAGACTACATGTCAGTTTTTCTCCAGCTCAAGACCAAGAACATTGAGGTGAGGGCGATATACAATCTTATGCTGGTCAATCAAGCAATACAGCCGCCGGTGTTGCCTTCCAACTTCGCAAACTTCAGCGACGGACCTCCTGTGGTGTTCGACACTCGCAATGACAAACTCGAGGCATGGTGTTTTGTCGCATTCAAGAAGAAGTGCGAGATCGAAGGCTCATCATACATTTGGGACAACTCAATCATCATCGCGTGTAACCTTACTATTATCACATTAAAGGATGCCAAGGAGGTGGAAGCTGGGTTGGTCGGTGACATCCAAGTGCCGCCATCCGAATTGGTTGCTAACCTTAGTAAATTGTTGGGATCTACAAAGGGAGCTGACGTGTGTTTCAAGGTCCAAAATGAGGTATTCCATGCTCACGAGATCATCCTCGCATTGCGGTCGCCGGTCTTCTGGGCGGAGTTCTACGGGCCGAAGAGGATCGAGCATAGGCACGTCAAAAACATTGAAGATATGCAGCCCGGTGTCTTTAGAGGACTGCTCCACTTCATCTACACCGACTCGTTGCCTACGATGAGGGACCTCAATGCTAGTGGGTACGAAGAAATGCTCGGGCATTTACTTGTGGCTGCAGATAAATATGACATGAAAAGGATGAAGTCAATGTGCCAGAGAAAACTTTGCCAGAGGTTTGATCAAGAGACTGTGGCGACAACATTAGTTCTGGCCATCCAGTACAATTGCAGCATGCTCAAAGATGCTTGCATTAAATTTATCAACTCCTCGAGTACTGTGGATGGTGTGGTTGCAAGTAAAGGGTATCAACAACTAAAAAGAGAATGCCCTACTATCTTTGCCGATATGTGGGAAAAGGCAACCAAGGCTCGAAAATTTTAGATGTTCACTCTAGATAAATTCTCCGAGTAGTTACTTCACTTGATGCCATAGCAACCTGAGATCATTATTTTGTCTATTTGATTTGGAAAATTGTAAGTTCTACATACGCTATACCAACAGTATCCAATTAGATGTTTTTGTCTATTGATGAGCATCACATTTACCATTCCAAAGTAGTGCTCATTTCATTTCTCAAAGTAGTGAGCCATTGGCTACCAAGACCACATCTATTGTGGATTGTAGTGCATCGTTAGAAAACAGAAACTGCAAGAAATTAATTGATTGATCTAAAAATTGTATGTTATAAAGTAAAATACACCACAATTTCTAGAACAATTCTAGGGGTGTAACGTAAGTGCTAATATAATGAAAATTCAAATTTGGGTCCTAAAAGTTTGCTAAGTGTGCCACTCGCGATCCTATTCGTGCTACATCAGCTTTGACTTGCACGGGTTGCAAGTTTACCACTATCATGTGGCGAGTTTTTCCACAAACCCCCATTCCCCCCCCCCCCCCCCCCCCCCTCCCAAAAAAAGGTCATATGTTTCTAATTTTTTACCCTACAAACCTACGCAGGTGTTGTCTAGCCATCAATCTGACCAAGCCTTCCATCCCATTCCCCTTATTCTCTCGCATGATCCAATCATTGCCATCCCGCATCTGCGTTGCCACTAATTGTGTTGTGACATGACCAGCTTCATCTCGCTCTTCTACTTGGTTCGCCGCTGCTACTATCAGCTCCACCGTGTGTGGTAGTGAACCACGGTGCAGAAGGGGTCGGGGCCTCTCTACTGATGGTCAGCCTACCAATGTGAGGATGCTGGGCGCTGGCACCGGGCCAGATGAAGATGGGTACTACCACCGCGGCCTTTCCGTGACAAGTATATTTGTTTTGACTATCAAAAATTACTTTTCTTATGACAATGGCAACTCTATTTATTTGACAATGGCAAATTTATTTTTTGCACGGTGTATTGTTTTCGTTATCTCACCATGGCAAGTTTAAATTTTAGACCATCGCCCATTTTATTTTTGGACCAAGGCAAAAGTTTTTTTAGCTTTTTCCATGTCACACAATATAGTTTTGACCATATTAGTAATAAAATTCTTGCCATGCACAAAAACATTTTATATAAGGCAAAGTTGTTAAAACATTTTACATGGCAAATTCACTTTATGGCCCTTGGCAAATTACTTTTTTAGACAACGTCAAACTTCCTTTGAGACCATGGAAAATTTATTGTTTGGACCATGGCAAAATCATTGCTTGGACCATGGCAAATTTGTTTTGTTTTGGACAATGGAAAATTTCTTTCTAAACACCAAGCAAACTTTTATCTTATACAATATCATATATTTTTATTTGGATTTTTTGTAACATTGCAAATTTGTTTATCAAAGCATGTTGAAAGGGCATGTATCCCCTAAGTGTGGTTTTGGTGATTAATGACAATCTCTATGGACTAATGTTTTCATTGAAATATATTTGAAGGGATTGTCCACAGATGGTGCATCAAGGATATTAGATGGAACCAAGGATAAAGTCCATATATATGAAGATATGTTTCTCTAAGTATTCGTACTAATTGACAAATTCCTATGGAGCATCAAAAGCATTGAATCCTATATGAAGAAATGTCCCATAGTGATGCATGAAGCTTCTTGGATTTATGTGGGAAGAATGCCATAAGAATATTCGAAGAAGTCCTCATGGTATCCCTCTTTGGATACCCCATGCGCACGGGCCTCCTGACCCCCGTGCGCATGGGGTCAAGTGTCAATTCTCTGGATACCCCGTTGTCGGTGTACTAGAGTAGGGGTACCCTAGTATCCCGAACTTGTGCACGGGCAGTCGCAGCACCCCGCGGCAAGGCTTGCCGGGTGACCGCCAAGGTCCTCCGTGGTTCCTTTGGAGCCATTCAAGAACAAAGTATTCACGCCAAGGAGACAAGGCCCCGGCAAGAGGAGCTTGCCGGGAAGGCCAACCAAGGCATAAGAGCAAAGTATTCACGCCAAAGAGACAAGGCCTCGGCAAGAGGAGCTTGCCGGGAAGGCAAACCAAGGCATCTCAAGGAACTTGCCGCGACGCGCCACGCGTCCTGGCGAGGCCCGGTGAGCGACAAGCTTCCGGGCGCGACAAGACAACGACCGCGGCAAGGCTCTTGCCGCGACAAGCTACCACTCTGTACCTACGCTCCAGCACATCCACCAACGTGTCGCCCTGAGGCCCTTCCAGGTGCGCGTGGCAGGAGGCTGTGCAGCCAGCGGTGCACGGTGGCAAGCGGCGCTGACAAGATTGCCATCGTGGCGAGCGGTGGCGTCCCTGACGGTCCCTTTCTGCACTGTTTGGGCGACATAGACGGGCATTTAATGCCTTTGTCCCCTGCCGTTAGGGTTAGGTAGGATACACTGTACAAGTAGTTGTACCAACCGCTATCCCTTTTCCATTTTTACCCTTGTCTACGTTGCCACCTGTCGGTGACCCCTTGAGCATATAAAAGGAGGCCCATGCGCAACGTAGTGGAAGGGGGTTTCGGAAGGTTCGAAGCCAGAAAACACTCACGCTCGGTCTCGTTAGCAGCTAGAGTGCACTGTAGCACTCAGCGCTCTCGAGCAAGAACTCAATACAATCAGACAAGCAGCAGTAGGAGTATTATCTCTCCGGAGAGCTCCGAAGCTGGGTAAACTGCTCGTGTGCTCCGCCTCGATCTGCTCTTCGTGCGATCTCCGCCCCCCGCCGAACCAAAAGGGGCTCGGTCCGCCGGTCCCATAGGTGTTCGTGGATCAGTCTCCCCGACATCTTTAGCGCACCAGGTAGGGGTCGTCGAGGTTGTGTGAACCTGATCCGGCGTTCACACGAGCTAGATCTTCATCTTCTCCATCAACATGCCACCGAAGAAGAAGACTTCGGTGGCAGCTGTTCCGTCCACGTCAATCCCATCACCACCGGAGCAAACGGGTGGTGGGGTAGACGCTGGCGGAAGAACGGACATCGACGAGGGAGCTCACGGTGATGCCAGGTCCAAGGGCAAGGCCGCGCAGACCTCGGCGTCCGTACACGCACCGCGCCCGTCCCAGGAGGCGCAGGACCGATAGCGTCATGGTGTTCGCAGTACCATACGTTTGTTGGACCAAGTGAAGGAAATATGCCCAAGAGGCAATAATAAAGTTATTATTTATTTCTTCATATCATGATAAATGTTTATTATTCATGCTAGGATTGTATTAACCGGAAACATGATACATGTGTGAATACATAGACAAACATATAGTCACTAGTATGCCTCTACTAGACTAGCTCGTTAATCAAAGATGGTTATGTTTCCTAACCATAGACATGTGTTGTCATTTGATTAATGGGATCACATCATTAGGAGAATGATGCGATTGACATGACCCATTCCGTTAGCCTAGCACTTGATCGTGTAGTACATTGCTATTGCTTTCTTCATGACTTATACATGTTCCTGTAACTATGAGAATTATGCAACTCCCTTTTACCGGAGGAACACTTTGGGTACTACCAAACGTCACAACGTAACTGGGTGATTATAAAGGAGTACTACAGGTGTCTCCGAAGGTACATGTTGAGTTGGCGTATTTCGAGATTAGGTTTTGTCACTCCGATTGTCGGAGAGGTATCTCTGGGCCCTCTCGGTAATGCACATCACTATAAGCCTTGCAAGCAATGTGACCAAATGAGTTGGTTACGGGATGATGCATTACGGAACGAGTAAAGAGACTTGCCGGTAACGAGATTGAACTAGGTATTGGATACCGACGATCAAATCTCGGGCAAGTAACATACCGATGACAAAGGGAACAACGTATGTTGTTATGCGGTTTGACCGATAAAGATCTTCGTAGAATATGTAGGAACCAATATGAGCATCCAGGTTCCGCTATTGGTTATTGACCTAGAATAGTTCTAGGTCATGTCTACATAGTTCTCGAACCCGTAGGGTCCGCACGCTTAACGTTACGATGACAGTTTTATTATGAGTTTATAAGTTTTGATGTACCGAAGTTTGTTCAGAGTCCCGGATGTGATCACGGACGTAACGAGGAGTCTCGAAATGGTCGAGACATAAAGATTGATATATTGGAAGCCTATATTTGGACATCGGAATCGTTCCGGGTGAAATCGGCATTTTACCGGAGCACCGGGAGGTTACGGGAACCCCCCCGGGGGGTTATTGGGCCTACATGGGCCTCGAGGGAGAAGAGAGAAGGAGGCAGGAGGGGGCTGCGCGCCCCTCCCCTTCCTAGTCCGAATAGGACAAGGGAAGGGGGGCGGCGCCCCCCCCCCTTTCCTTCCCCTCTTCCTCCTCTTTCCCCCCTTCTCCTATTCCAACTAGGAAAGAAGGGAGTCCTACTCCCGGTGGGAGTAGGACTCCCCCCTTGGCGCGCCCTCCTTGGCCGGCCGCCTCCTCCCCCCTGGCTCCTTTATATACGGGGGCGGGGGGCACCCATAGACACACAAGTTGATCTACGGATCGTTCCTTAGCCGTGTGCGGTGCCCCCCTCCACCATATTCCACCTCGGTCATATCGTCGCGAAGCTTAGGCGAAGCCCTGCGCCGGTAGAACATCATCATCGTCACCACGCCGTCGTGCTGACGGAACTCATCCCCGAAGCTTTGCTGGATCGGAGCCCGGGGATCGTCATCGAGCTGAACGTGTGCTGAACTCGGAGGTGCCGTACGTTCGGTGCTTGGATCGGTCGGATCGTGAAGACGTACGACTACATCAACCGCGTTGTGCTAACGCTTCCGCTTACGGTTTACGAGGGTACGTGGACAACACTCTCCCCTCTCGTTGCTATGCCATCACCATGATCTTGCGTGTGCGTAGGAATTTTTTTGAAATTACTACGTTCCCAACAGTGGCATCCGAGCCTAGGTTTTATGCGTTGATGTTATATGCACGAGTAGAACACAAGTGAGTTGTGGGCGATACAAGTCATACTGCTTACCAGCATGTCATACTTTGGTTCAGCGGTATTGTGAGATGAAGCGGCCCGGACCGACATTACGCGTACGCTTACGCGAGACTGGTTTCACCGTTGCGAGCACTCGTGCTTAAAGGTGGCTGGCGGGTGTCTGTCTCTCTCACTTTAGCTGAATCGAGTGTGGCTACGCCCGATCCTTGCGAAGGTTAAAACAGCACCAACTTGACGAACTATCGTTGTGGTTTTTATGCGTAGGTAAGAACGGTTCTTGCTAAAGCCCGTAGCAGCCACGTAAAATTTGCAACAACAAAGTAGAGGACGTCTAACTTGTTTTTGCAGGGCATGTTGTGATGTGATATGGTCAAGACGTGATGCTATATTTTATTGTATGAGATGATCATGTTTTGTAACCGAAGTTATCGGCAACTGGCAGGAGCCATATGGTTGTCGCTTTATTGTATGAAATGCAAACGCCCTGTAATTGCTTTACTTTATCTCTAAGCGGTAGCGATAGTCGTAGAAGCAATAGATGGCGTAACGACAACGATGCTACGATGAAGATCAAGGTGTCGCGCCGGTGACGATGGTGATCACGACGGTGCTTCGAAGATGGAGATCACAAGCACAAGATGATGATGGCCATATCATATCACTTATATTGATTGCATGTGATGTTTATCCTTTATGCATCTTATCTTGCTTTGATTGACGGTAGCATTTTAAGATGATCTCTCACTAATAATCAAGAAGTGTTCTCCCTGAGTATGCACCGTTGCGAAAGTTCTTCGTGCTGAGACACCACGTGATGATCGGGTGTGATAGGCTCTACGTTCAAATACAACGGGTGCAAAACAGTTGCACACGCGGAATACTCAGGTCATACTTGACGAGCCTAGCATATACAGATATGGCCTCGGAACACGGAGACCGAAAGGTCGAGCGTGAATCATATAGTAGATATGATCAACATAGTGATGTTCACCATTGAAACTACTCCATCTCACGTGATGATCGGACATGGTTTAGTTGATTTGGATCACGTGATCACTTAGATGACTAGAGAGATGTCTGTCTAAGTGGGAGTTCTTAAGTAATATGATTAATTGAACTTAAATTTATCATGAAACTTAGTACCTGATAGTATTTTGCTTGTCTATGTTTGTTTGTAGATAGATGGCTCGTGTTGTTGTTCCGTTAAATTTTAATGCGTTCCTTGAGAAAGCAAAGTTGAAAGATGATGGTAGCAATTACACGGACTGGGTCCGTAACCTGAGGATTATCCTCATTGCTGCACAGAAAAGTTACGTCCTGGAAGCACCGCTGGGTGCCAGGCCTGCTGCTGATGCAACTGACGACGTTAAGAACGTCTGGCAGAGCAAAGCTGATGACTACTCGATAGTTCAGTGTGCCATGCTTTACGGCTTAGAACCGGGTCTTCAACGACGTTTTGAACGTCATGGGGCATATGAGATGTTCCAGGAGTTGAAGTTAATATTTCAAGCAAATGCCCGGATTGAGAGATATGAAGTCTCCAATAAGTTCTACAGCTGCAAGATGGAGGAGAATAGTTCTGTCAGTGAACACATACTCAAAATGTCTGGGTATAATAATCACTTGATTCAACTGGGAGTTAATCTTCCTGATGATAGTGTCATTGACAGAATTCTTCAATCACTGCCACCAAGCTACAAGAGCTTCGTGATGAACTATAATATGCAAGGGATGAACAAGACTATTCCCGAGCTCTTCGCAATGCTAAAAGCCGCGGAGGTAGAAATCAAGAAGGAGCATCAAGTGTTGATGGTTAACAAAACCACCAGTTTCAAGAAAAAGGGCAAAGGGAAGAAGAAGGGGAACTTCAAAAAGAACAGCAAGCAAGTTGCTGCTCAAGAGAAGAAACCCAAGTCTGGACCTAAGCCTGAAACTGAGTGCTTCTACTGCAAGCAGACTGGACACTGGAAGCGGAACTGCCCCAAGTATTTGGCGGATAAGAAGGATGGCAAAGTGAACAAAGGTATATGTGATATACATGTTATTGATGTGTACCTTACTAATGCTCGCAGTAGCACCTGGGTATTTGATACTGGTTCTGTTGCTAATATTTGCAACTCGAAACAGGGACTACGGATTAAGCGAAGATTGGCTAAGGACGAGGTGACGATGCGCGTGGGAAATGGTTCCAAAGTCGATGTGATCGCGGTCGGCACGCTACCTCTACATCTACCATCGGGATTAGTTTTAGACCTAAATAATTGTTATTTGGTGCCAGCGTTAAGCATGAACATTATATCTGGATCTTGTTTGATGCGAGACGGTTATTCATTTAAATCAGAGAATAATGGTTGTTCTATTTATATGAGTAATATCTTTTATGGTCATGCACCCTTGAAGAGTGGTCTATTTTTATTAAATCTCGATAGCAGTGATACACATATTCATAGTGTTGAAACCAAAAGATGCAGAGTTAATAATGATAGTGCAACTTATTTGTGGCACTGCCGTTTAGGTCATATCGGTGTAAAGCGCATGAAGAAACTCCATACTGATGGGATTTTGGAATCACTTGATTATGAATCACTTGGTACTTGCGAACCGTGCCTCATGGGCAAGATGACTAAAACGCCGTTCTCCGGAACTATGGAGCGAGCAACTGACTTGTTGGAAATCATACATACTGATGTTTGTGGTCCAATGAATGTTGAGGCTCGCGGCGGATATCGTTATTTTCTCACCTTCACAGATGATTTGAGCAGATATGGGTATATCTACTTGATGAAACACAAGTCTGAAACATTTGAAAAGTTCAAAGAATTTCAGAGTGAAGTAGAAAATCATCGTAACAGGAAAATAAAATTTCTACGATCTGATCGTGGAGGAGAATATTTGAGTTACGAGTTTGGTCTACACTTGAAACAACACGGAATAGTTTCGCAACTCACGCCACCTGGAACACCACAACGAAATGGTGTGTCCGAACGTCGTAATCGTACTTTACTAGATATGGTGCGATCTATGATGTCTCTTACTGATTTACCGCTATCGTTTTGGGGTTATGCTTTAGAGACGGCCGCATTCACGTTAAATAGGGCACCATCAAAATCCGTTAAGACGACGCCTTATGAACTATGGTTTGGCAAGAAACCAAAGTTGTCGTTTCTTAAAGTTTGGGGCTGCGATGCTTATGTGAAGAAACTTCAACCAGATAAGCTCGAACCCAAATCGGAGAAATGTGTCTTCATAGGATACCCAAAAGAGACTATTGGGTACACCTTCTATCACAGATCTGAGGGCAAGATTTTCGTTGCTAAAATCGGATCCTTTCTAGAGAAGGAGTTTCTCTCGAAAGAAGTGAGTGGGAGGAAAGTAGAACTTGATGAGATAACTGTATCTACTCCCTTATTGGAAAGTAGTTCATCACAAGAACCGGTTCCTGTGACAACTACTCCAATTAGTGAGGAAGCTAATGATATTGATCATGAAACTTCAGATCAAGTTTCTACTGAACCTCGTAGGTCTACCAGAATAAGATCCGCACCAGAGTGGTACGGTAATCCAATTCTGGAAGTCATGTTGCTTGACCATGATGAACCTACGAACTATGAGGAAGCGATGATGAGCCCAGATTCCGCAAAATGGCTAGAGGCCATGAAATCTGAGATGGGATCCATGTATGAAAACAAAGTATGGACTTTGGTTGACTTGCCCGATGATCGGCAAGCCATTGAGAATAAATGGATTTTTAAGAAGAAGACTGACGCTGATGGTAATATAACTGTCTATAAAGCTCGACTTGTTGCGAAAGGTTTTCGACAAGTTCAAGGGGTTGACTATGATGAGACTTTCTCACCCGTAGCGATGCTTAAGTCTGTCCGAATCATGTTAGCTATTGCTGCATTTCATAATTATGAAATTTGGCAAATGGATGTCAAAACTGCATTCTTGAATGGATTTCTGGAAGAAGAGTTGTATATGATGCAGCCAGAAGGTTTTGTAGATCCAAAAGGTGCTAACAAAGTGTGCAAGCTCCAGCGTTCTATTTATGGACTGGTGCAAGCATCTCGGAGTTGGAATAAACGCTTTGATAGTGTGATCAAAGCATATGGTTTTATACAGACTTTTGGAGAAGCCTGTATTTACAAGAAAGTGAGTGGGAGCTCTGTAGCATTTCTGATATTATATGTAGATGACATATTATTAATTGGAAATGATATAGAATTTCTGGATAGCATAAAGGGATACTTGAATAAAAGTTTTTCAATGAAAGACCTCGGTGAAGCTGCTTATATATTGGGCATCAAGATCTATAGAGATAGATCAAGACGCTTAATAGGACTTTCACAAAGCACATACCTTGATAAAATTTTGAAAAAGTTCAAAATGGATCAGGCAAAGAAAGGGTTCTTGCCCGTACTACAAGGTGTGAAGTTGAGTCAAACTCAATGCCCGACCACATCAGAAGATAGAGAGAAAATGAAAGATGTTCCCTATGCTTCAGCCATAGGCTCTATCATGTATGCAATGCTGTGTACCAGACCTGACGTATGCTTAGCAATAAGCTTGGCAGGAAGGTACCAAAGTAATCCAGGAGTGGATCACTGGACAGCGGTCAAGAACATCCTGAAATACCTGAAAAGGACTAAGGATATGTTTCTCGTATATGGAGGTGACAAAGAGCTAGTCGTAAATGGTTACGTCGATGCAAGCTTTGACACTGATCCGGACGATTCTAAATCGCAAACCGGATACGTGTTTTTATTAAACGGTGGAGCTGTAAGTTGGTGCAGTTCTAAACAAAGCGTCGTGGCGGGATCTACATGTGAAGCGGAGTACATAGCTGCTTCGGAAGCAGCAAATGAAGGAGTCTGGATGAAGGAGTTCATTTCCGATCTAGGTGTCATACCTAGTGCATCGGGACCAATGAAAATCTTCTGTGACAATACTGGTGCAATTGCCTTGGCAAAGGAATCCAGATTTCACAAGAGGACCAAGCACATCAAGAGACGCTTCAATTCCATTCGGGACCAAGTCCAAGTGGGAGACATAGAGATTTGCAAGATACATACGGATCTGAATGTTGCAGACCCGTTGACTAAGCCACTCTCACGAGCAAAACATGATCAGCACCAAGACTCCATGGGTGTTAGAATCATTACTATGTAATCTAGATTATTGACTCTAGTGCAAGTGGGAGACTGAAGGAAATATGCCCTAGAGGCAATAATAAAGTTATTATTTATTTCCTCATATCATGATAAATGTTTATTATTCATGCTAGAATTGTATTAACCGGAAACATGATACATGTGTGAATACATAGACAAACATATAGTCACTAGTATGCCTCTACTAGACTAGCTCGTTAATCAAAGATGGTTATGTTTCCTAACCATAGACATGTGTTGTCATTTGATTAATGGGATCACATCATTAGGAGAATGATGTGATTGACATGACCCATTCCGTTAGCCTAGCACTTGATCGTTTAGTATATTGCTATTGCTTTCTTCATGACTTATACATGTTCCTGTAACTATGAGAATTATGCAACTCCCGTTTACCGGAGGAACACTTTGGGTACTACCAAACGTCACAACGTAACTGGGTGATTATAAAGGAGTACTACAGGTGTCTCCGAAGGTACATGTTGAGTTGGCGTATTTCGAGATTAGGTTTTGTCACTCCGATTGTCGGAGAGGTATCTCTGGGCCCTCTCGGTAATGCACATCACTATAAGCCTTGCAAGCAATGTGACCAAATGAGTTGGTTACGGGATGATGCATTACGGAACGAGTAAAGAGACTTGCCGGTAACGAGATTGAACTAGGTATTGGATACCGACGATCAAATCTCGGGCAAGTAACATACCGATGACAAAGGGAACAACGTATGTTGTTATGCGGTTTGACCGATAAAGATCTTCGTAGAATATGTAGGAACCAATATGAGCATCCAGGTTCCGCTATTGGTTATTGACCGAGAATAGTTCTAGGTCATGTCTACATAGTTCTCGAACCCGTAGGGTCCGCACGCTTAACGTTACGATGACAGTTTTATTATGAGTTTATAAGTTTTGATGTACCGAAGTTTGTTCGGAGTCCCGGATGTGATCACGGACGTAACGAGGAGTCTCGAAATGGTCGAGACATAAAGATTGATATATTGGAAGCCTATATTTGGACATCGGAATCGTTCCGGGTGAAATCGGCATTTTACCGGAGCACCGGGAGGTTACCGGAACCCCCCCGGGGGGTTATTGGGCCTACATGGGCCTCGAGGGAGAAGAGGGAAGGAGGCAGGAGGGGCCGCGCGCCCCTCCCCTTCCTAGTCCGAATAGGACAAGGGAAGGGGGGCGGCGCCCCCCCTTTCCTTCC
Source organism: Triticum aestivum (assembly GCF_018294505.1). Lineage (NCBI taxonomy): Eukaryota > Viridiplantae > Streptophyta > Magnoliopsida > Poales > Poaceae > Triticum > Triticum aestivum. The sequence goes on from NC_057813.1 coordinate 700,028,701, forward strand.
CCTCTTCCTCCTCTTTCCCCCCTTCTCCTATTCCAACTAGGAAAGAAGGGAGTCCTACTCCCGGTGGGAGTAGGACTCCCCCCTTGGCGCGCCCTCCTTGGCCGGCCGCCTCCTCCCCCCTGGCTCCTTTATATACGGGGGCGGGGGGCACCCATAGACACACAAGTTGATCTACGGATCGTTCCTTAGCCGTGTGCGGTGCCCCCCTCCACCATATTCCACCTCGGTCATATCGTCGCGAAGCTTAGGCGAAGCCCTGCGCCGGTAGAACATCATCATCGTCACCACGCCGTCGTGCTGATGGAACTCATCCCCGAAGCTTTGCTGGATCGGAGCCCGGGGATCGTCATCGAGCTGAACGTGTGCTGAACTCGGAGGTGCCGTACCTTCGGTGCTTGGATCGGTCGGATCGTGAAGACGTACGACTACATCAACCGCATTGTGCTAACGCTTCCGCTTACGGTCTACGAGGGTATGTGGACAACACTCTCTCCTCTCGTTGCTATGCCATCACCATGATCTTGCGTGTGCGTAGGAATTTTTTTTGAAATTACTACGTTCCCCAACACCAAGATCGAGCTGGAAGATCTCGGGATGCTCGAGACCAGCACGCGCGCCAACGTGCTGGCACGAGCGAGGCACGGTCGCCTAGACGGGATACTGCTCCTTCTAACATAGTTAGAAGTCCGAGCATATCCCGCTCCTCGCACCGTTCGCCCCTGCCGCCCACCACTCCAGCAGAGGCTTTGGCGCAAGCTCAACTACTCCTGGATTACCCTCCAACGTCAGACAAGATCGATGAATGGAGGGACACCAGTCAGAGTCTCATCGGCTTCGCCAACGGCGACACTCCGCGGCAGGATGGCCGGGCACGGGCCGATGGCGACGAACCGGTGGGGGTGCAACCACCAAGCACTCTCCACCCCGAAGGCCAAGATCGCCGACTCGCCGGAACCACCTCGAGAGCGACTCCACCGCATCATCAGATCCACGAGCTCGTCGCGATCAGCGCCAAGTTCTTCACGAACGACAGCAAGAAGACGCTCGAACCCGCATCGAGCGCCAAAGAGAAGCGCGGCGTCAATCGGACCAGCGCGCTGGGCCCTCTGTCGACATGCATGCGCCAGGGGAACCAGGCGACTTGCCATACGCGGTAGGTTGCCCTGCGTTCACTCGTGAGCTGCGGCAAGTCCAGTGGCCCAGCACGAAGAATTTCAAGCCAGATGTACCAGAGAAGTATGACGGCAAGTCGCATCCGTCGGAGTTCCTCAGCATCTATACCATCGCGGTGCAAGCTGCTGGGGGGCGGGACGACAAGATCCTTGCCAACTACTTCCCGTTGGTGCTCAAGCCCAATGTCAGATCCTGGCTTATGCATTTGCTGAACAACTCCATATCCTCCTGGGAAGACCTATGCCAACAGTTTGTCGGCGCCTTTACAGGCGGCCACAAGCCTCCTGGCCAGGAGAGCGACCTTCATCTGCTCGCCCAGAAGGAAGGAGAGTCCCTGCGCAAGTACATTCAGAGATTCAGCCGCGTACAGCACAACATCCCAGATGTCCACCCTGCCGCGGTAATCAGCGCGTTCCATCAGAACGTGCGAAACCGCAGGATGCGGGAGGAGATGGCGATGTGCAAGATCAGAGACGTCAGTGAGCTATATGCCCTGGCCGACAAGTGTGCACGTGCTGAGGAAGGGAGGAAACTCCCCGGAGAGAGTGCAGAAGCAGGAGGGTCTGAGAGCGAAGAGGCCGCCCCGGCAAAGAAAAACCGGCGGCGGAACAACAGGAAGAAGAAAGGCAAAGATGTGCTAGTCGTTGAGCAGTCCAGCAACGAAGGTGGCGCCAAGAAAGCCAAAGCTGGTAGCTCCGGCGGCACTAACTACCAGGCTGTGGCGGTTGCCGACAAGCAGGACGGCACCAACAAGCAGTACTGCAAGATCCACCGCACCAAGGGCCATGACCTCCAGAGCTGCAAGAAGGTCGAGCAGCTTGTCGAGCAGCAAAAGGTTGAATACGAGCGACGCGACAAGGAGAAAGCCCAGGAAGGTGCTGGAGGAGCCGGTAAGAAACGTCCCGGCCGAGGAGGACGCCGCGGCAAGGCCAAGCAGCGGCAAGGAGATAGACCTCCGTGCGGCCGCGACAAGGATGAAGATGACGACGACGATGAAGATATGGATGATGACGAGACCGATGAGCAGGAGTTCCAGAAAGCCACAGAGGTCCTGTGCGTTGACGGCGGTGCTTCTCTGCATACTTCCCACCGCCAGCTCAAGCACTGGATGCGGGAAGTTAACGCAGCAGAACCACCCATCGAGTCACGCAAGCCTCTGAAATGGTCCAGCACGCCTATCATCTTTGATATTTAGGACCACCCTGATCGCATAACTGCGGTCGGGTGCTTGCCGATGTTGGTTTCTCCAACTATCCGCAACCTCAAGGTCACTAAGATGCTAGTTGACGGCGGGGCCGGCTTGAACCTGATCTCCTCCGCGGTACTCCAGAAACTCCAGATCCCTGATAGCGAGCTCGAAGAGACCGGCACATTCCAAGGAATCAATCCGGGAAGAAGCAAGCCGAAGGGAAAGATCACGTTGCCGGTGACATTTGGCAGCGAGTTAAACTTCAGGACTGAGAGGGTCACCTTTGACGTAGCTGACTCTCCATTGCCTTACATTGGGATACTCGGCCGTCCAGCACTCGCCAAATTCATGGCAGCCTCTCACTATGCATACAACATGCTGAAGATGCCAGGCCCGATAAGTGTCATCTCTGTCCCTGGCGACAAGAAGGATGCCCTTATCTGCGCCGACAAGATCTACCGGGAAGCAGCAGCCGCAACAGATCGCAAGTCACTTGCCGCTGAAGCTCCCGGGGCGAAGAAGAAGACCAAGTCCGGCAAGAGTTCTGATGCCCACTCCGGCAAGCGCACCTCTTCGGAGTGCTGCGCTACCGTCGAGGACGCACCATCGAGCTCCACCGGCGAGTGTAAGAAGACAATGGCAGCTCCACCAGAGACCAAAAAGGTGTCCGCCAAGGAGGATGGAACTGGTGGTACCTTCACCATCAGTGCCACTCTCGACCCTAAATAGGAAAGCGCGTTCGTTGCTTTCCTGCGGGCGAACGTCGACGTGTTTGCGTGGCAACCGTTTGACATCCCCGGTGTTCCCAGGAAAGTAATCGAGCACCATCTTGCCGTCTGCCCTCATGCGCGGCCTGTCAAGCAGAAAGTTAGGAAGCAGGCAGTGGAGCGCCAAGAATGCATCGCAGAAGAAATCAAGAAATTGGAGGCAGCAGGCCTTGTCAGAGGAGTGCTCCATCCTACGTGGTTGGCCAATCCTGTAGTCGTGCGCAAAGCAAACGGGAAATGGAGACTTTGTATCGACTTTATCGATGTCAATAAAGCTTGTCCCAAAGACCCATTTCCCTTGCCGCGCATCGACCAGATTGTTGACTCCACGGCCGGATGTGACTTGCTGTCATTTCTTGATGCATACTCAGGGTACCATCAGACCTTCATGGCAGAAGAGGATGAGGAGAAGACCGCATTCATCACCCCATGTGGCACATACTGTTTTGTACGGATGCCTTTCGGTTTAAAGAATGCTGGTTCAACATTTGCAAGGGTAGTCCATTACGCTTTTGAGCCGCAAATCACAGAAATGTGGAAGCCTACATGGATGACATAGTGGTCAAGAGCAAGGACAAGGCGACTCTGATTCAACATTTAGACGAAACCTTTGCAAATCTGCGCAAGATCAACCTCAAGCTTAACCCCGAGATATGTGTGTTTGGAGTCCCCTCCGGCAAGCTTCTCGGGTTCTTCGTGTCTCAGCGGGGAATTGAAGCCAATCCCGACAAGATCAAGGCCATTGAGCAGATAGAAGCACCAAAGCGCGTCAAGGATGTACGAAGACTTGCCGGTTGCGTAGCTGCTCTCAGCAGGTTTATCTCTAGGTCCGCTGAGGGCGCCCTGCTGTTTTTCAAAATATTGAAAAAGGCAGGTCCAATGAAATGGACTCCGGAGGCGGAGGCTGCGCTGCAGGACTTGAAGAGATACCTGTCCTCCACTCCAACACTTGTCGCACCTAAGCCACAAGAGAAGTTGCTGATATATATATAGCGGCAACCAATCAAGTGGTTAGTGCTGCCTTAGTGGCGGAGAGGGAGGCGGATGATGAGCCAGCAACCGCGGCAGATGCATCCAACGACAAGCAGAGGACTTCACCGACAAGCTCTGGTCCGGACAAAGATGGATCTGCGCAGCCGCTTGAGAAGATGTAGAAAAGAATGGTGCAGCGCCCAGTTTAGTTTGTCAGTTCCCTTCTGCAGGGGGCTAGGTCAAGGTACTCTGGTGTGCAGAAATTGCTTTTCGGCCTTCTCATGGCCTCGAGAAAGCTGCGCCATTACTTCCAAGCACATGAGATCACAGTCATCACTCGTTTTCCGCTGAAGAGGATACTCCAAAATCCAGAAGCGACAGGCAGGATTGTCGAGTGGGCACTGGAACTGTCAAGCTTTGGCCTTAAGTTTGAGAGCACTTCAACTATCCAAAGCAGAGCGTTGGCAGAGTTCATAGCAGAATGGACGCCAACACAAGATGAAGAAATTCCAGAAACAAGCATCCCTGTCAAGGAAGCAAGCAAAGAATGGTTGATGTACTTTGATGGTGCCTTCTCGCTGCAAGGCGCCGGTGCGGGCGTGCTACTTGTCGCACCCACCGGAGAGCACCTCAAGTACGTAGTCCAGATGCACTTTCCCAAGGAACAAGCGACGAACAATACCGCAGAGTATGAAGGTTTGCTTGCCGGTCTCAGGATCGCAGCAGACCTTGGGATCAAAAAGCTCATTGTCAGGGGTGACTCACAGCTTGTCATCCGCCAAGTGAACAAGAATTATCAGAGTCCATTGATTGAAGCTTACGTTGATGAAGTGAGAAAGCTAGAAGAGCACTTTGACGGTCTACAGATGGAACATGTTCCAAGAGCTCAGAATGACATTGCCGATGGCCTGTCAAAGTGTGCCGCACTTAAGTTACCTGTGGAACCAGGGATCTTTATGCTCAAGCTGACTCAACCATCTGTAACGCCATCAACTGGATAGAGCAAGAAGAGGAAGTTGATTTCTGGTGACTATTTTCCGGCAGAGCTCCCCGAAGCCGCCGTCAAGAAGGTCCCCAAGATCGACGCCAAGGGTGCTGAGGAGCAGTCTGCTCCGGCAAGCCTTAGGGCTTGTTCCGTTGAAGCAGACGCTCCCAACAAGCTTTGCTCCGGCAAGCTTGCCGGGTAACATCAAGCTCCAGCTGAGCCGCAGGTTCTCGCCGTAGAAGCGGATTTTCCCACAGCATCAGATGTGCCTTTAGTCCTTGTTGTCGAGCCGCAAGCTCCAGCATGGGCACAGCAGATTGTCCGTTTCCTTCAGACAGGAGAACTTCCCGAAGAGCAAGAAGAAGTGGAAAGAGTAGCCCGGCAGTCAAGTATGTACCAGTTTGTCGACAGCACACTGTACAGAAGAAGACTCAACAGTGTGAAATTGAAGTGTATTCACCGGGAAGATGGACAAAAGCTGTTGGCAGAGATACATGGAGGCATATGTGGTCACCACATTGGCGCAAGAGCACTTGCCGGCAAAGTGTTTCGGCAAGGTTTCTTTTGGCCGACAGCCCTCCAGGATGCAACTGCACAAGTAACCAAGTGTGAAGCGTGCCAGTTCCATTCCAAGCAGATACACTAGCCAGCTCAAGCTCTCCAGACGATCCCTTTATCCTGGCCATTTTCGGTCTGGGGGCTCGACATCCTCGGCCCCTTTCCCCGAGCTGTCGGGGGCTTTGAGTACTTGTACATTGCAATCGACAAGTTCACAAAGTGGCCGGAAGTGGAAGCAGTGAGGAAGGTGACAGCACAGTCAGCAGTCAAGTTCTTCAGGTCAATTGTTTGCCGCTTCGGGATCCCTACCAGGATCATCACCGACAACGGCACACAATTCACGAGCCGCACCTTCATGCAGTACGTCCAAGATCTTGGCGCCAAGGTTTGCTTCGCTTCTGTTGCTCATCCGAGAAGCAACGGTCAAGCGGAGAGGGTAAATGCTGAAGTGCTGCGCGGGCTCAAGACCAGGACTTTCGACAGGCTGCGCAAGTGCGGAAAGAACTGGATTGAGGAGCTGCCGGTGGTTCTTTGGTCGGTCAGGACGACGCCAAATCGAGCCACTGGCCAGACACCTTTCGCTCTAGTCTATGGAGCAGAGGCAGTTCTCCCCATGGAACTCGTATACGGGTCACCTCGAGTGCTCGCTTATGATGAGCTTGAGCAAGAGCAGTTGCGACAAGATGATGCACTGCTCCTTGAGGAGGACCGTCTTCAGGCTGTTGTACGAGCTGCTCGCTACCAGCAAGCTTTGTGCTGCTACCATAGCCGCAAAGTTAATGCCAGAAGTCTCGAGGAAGGAGACCTTGTTCTTCGGCGCGTTCAGTCCGCCAAGAACTCCAACAAGTTGACGCCGAAGTGGGAAGGCCCTTACCGGGTGAAACGAGTCACTAGGCCTGGCGCTGTCCGCCTTGAGACCGAAGATCGCATTCCGGTGAGCAACTCCTGGAACATTGAGCATCTTCGTAAGTTTTACCCATAAGGCGCGGTTGCCGGAACCTGTTCCGGCAACCACCTTTTGTACAAGTCTTGCCGATGTTGCGTGTAATCCTTTGTACAAAGCCGGGCGCAGATCCCGTGCATAAGTAAAGCTCATGTGCTCCGCACATCTTGTCAATTTCATGCTTTCTACTTTTCTTTGCATGCATGTATCTGACACTTTGTGCAGCGCATACCCCCGGTAAGCAATAACGAGCCGTAAGGCTTCATATCATTATTTTCTCTTCTTTCTATTTCTCAAAGGAAGGAAGTTCCCTCGCACACAAGTTTGCCGGGGGAAAGGAGAAGATAATGGTGTGGACCAGGCGTCGTTCAAGGAAGTTTTCGCCTTACCGGAAAGCAAATGACAGAAAAGCTAAGCTGCCAAAGTTTGAGCAATCAGTTTTACTTTTTAAGTTATCTTCCTCGAACGACCCTGTTTTGTATGGAAAACCTATGCGCGGAGGAACCAACTCATAGCTAGTTGCGCCCTTATTTTGTTTCGAGTCCGCTCAACAACTTAAGTGAGCTGCGACTAGTTGCGACAAGGTTTCTTGTCGGCAGCGGCATCGCCAGCAGGCTGCTGATGTTCCGCACTCAGCGCTCGCGGCTAAGGTGCCTGCGCCGACAAGTTCCCTAAAAGCGTAGGGCAAAAACATACAAAGGAAGGAATCAAGTAAAGGAGATAACATAGCAATTGCTAGCCAAAATAAAGTCGTATTACAAGATAGCTTGTCGCAGCTCTAACAGCTTGTCTCGTAACATGATCAGCAGCGACAAGGAAAAGAGAAAATGGGCGGCCTAATCTACGCGATCGCCCTCAACCCTCTTGATCCCGCTCACCTTGTCCATAATGGGTGCGACAAGGGCCTTGAGCGCTTCCAAGTCAGCATCCGGCGGCAAGGACCTGAGGATGTTGGTGAGGTTGAGGCCTGGGTTGCGGAAGGCCACCTTCACCAGCACCTTCTGGAGAGCCCCTGCGCAGATCTTGCGCGACTCGTCGGCCAGCTGCTTTGGGATCTTCTCCCGGAGTCGCTGGAGGGCCGTCGCCACGCCTTCGAAGAACAAGCTGAGCTTGGCGCTGGGTTGGAGGTGCTCATCGGAGGAGTACCCGAAATCCCCCATCCCCAGCTGCGCCAGCTCCTTGTCGATGGCTGCGGCAGCATCCACAAGACCCTTGGTCCAATGCTCCACGGTCTCCCTGAAAGTGCCCTGGGTGGCAGCAGCATTCGCCAGCAGCGCCTCGTCGGCCTTGATCTTCTCCGACAAGGCCGCTTCCCACTCCCTGGCACCGTCCAGCGTCTGAGTCAAAGTGGCCAGCTTCAACTCGAGATCTGCGTTGGAGTCCTTGGCGGCACTGAGCTCCTTGATCCTCTCAGCGAGACGACCTTGCAGCTCACCATGGGCAGCGGCGTCCTTCTCGCGCTCGCGCTTGAGCGCAGCAAGCTCCTCGCCGCTCGCCTTGAGATCGGCTTCCAGTTGCGCCATCTTTGTCTCCAGCTCCTTCTTGGCGGCCTCGGCAGCTGCAGCAGCATCCTTTGCCTCCTTGAGAGCCCCGCCGAGTGTTTGCTCGCGCGCGGCAAGCTCCTCCTCGTGGCTGTCAAGGTTGACCTTGCGCTACGCCAACTCGCCTTCTTGCGCAGACAGCTTCTCGGCAACAAGTCGCTGTCGCTCTTCAATTTAAGCCTTCTCGAGGAGGAAGGCCTTCCGCTCCTCGTCGACCTGTTCCCGCTCCTCTGCCAGGGCCCGGAGAGCTTCCTACCTGAAACTCCATAGCTCCTCCGCACGCTTCTCGATGTCCACTCCCGCCTTCGCGACAAGTGCTTCTCGAGAGACCAGCTTGGCTTGTCGGGCGCGGTAGAGCGACAACAGCTTCCGCAGCAGCCGCTCCTCCTCAGGCTCGTCGCTGCTGCTGCTTGGCGCGTCAACCAGCGTCAGCCCAGCGGAGGCAAGCACCTCTCCATCCAGCATCTCTCCTTCGACCGGCACCCTGGAGCTTGACGCCCAGGGGAGCTTGATGAAGATGTCATCGCCGGCCTTCAGATAGGCACCGGGCTGGGGCTCTTCGGAGCCTGGCGCTGCAGCAGTGGCGAAGGGATCAGCGGTCGGCGTAGCGCCTGGCGCTCCTGCGGCCTCAGGGCCGTCAGTGCGATCGCCGGATCCCTCGCCGGCTTCTGTGGCGGCAGCTTTGGCGGCCTCTTCGCCGGCGGGCTCATCAGCGCCGGCTTCTCCTTCGGTGGCAACGGCGTCGTCAGCATTGCTGCGCGCATTCTCCTCGCCGGCGACCTCGGTTTCCATCGGCTCCGTAGCGGATGGATCTGATGAACGGAAAAGGGAGAGAAGTCATCCAAAAAGAAAATCAGAAGAAGAATAATTCAGGGGAAGTTTTCAAGCAGAAGGATTACCTGTGCTAGGACCTGCAGTCGTGGCCTCAACCACCGGAGGGTCGCTGGTGTTGTCCCTTGCCGGAGAACTGCCCCTTGCCGGAGAATGGTCCTTTGCCGGAGAATTCTCCCTTGCCGGAGAACGCTCCCGTGCCGGGGAATTCTCCCTTGGCGGTGTAGTTGAAGCAGATGGCACTTCGGGAGCGGCTTCCGGGCACTCCTGATGAAGCTGCTCTGCTCCTACACAAACCCAAATCAGATATCGGCAAAGAAAAAGCACCCAGGCGCGCCTAACAGCAGGAAGTAAAACATATACTTACTTTGGGGGCTGCGCTGGGGGCTGCTTGGAGGAAGGGTTGCCGGGTCCGGCAAGGTGGTCTCGGACATGTCCACTGCCGTCACAGCGGGATCGTCCTCGATGACAATCACCGGGGCTTTGGCTCTCTTCGCCGCTCTCTGGGCCAGCGTCCTGAAAAGGATGGATTCAGAGTGAAGCAAGTCAGACACAAGACAAAGCAACAAAATCGAAGAACTACAAGTATAGCAAAGAATCTTACTCTTCTTCTTCCTCGTCGGAGCTAAGCGCGGAGAGATCGAAGTCCGGCTCGCCTCCGGTGCAACGAGGCGGAGGAGTAGGTTCCCTTGTCCGCTTGGCGGGGGCAGTGGCGGTGGACCGGGAAGACCCCGCTCCAGTTGCCGCAGCGGCGTGAGGCGCTCCCACGGCAGCACTGCTTGCCGCGGTAGAGCGTGTCGCATGGCTCGGCGGCTGTTGACTCGTCTGCCGCTCCGCTGCGTCCCCGGCCCTGCGGAGACGCCTTCTTGGTGGAGCTGGGGGCTCCGCTTGCGATGAGCTGCCTAAAGGTTCGAGCCCGACAAGTCCTCCCTCGCCGGGCTTGCTCGACTCGGCTTCAGGCCCGACAAGTTCTTCCTCGCCGGCAAACTCCTCTCGCTCGGCAAGGCTTGCCGCCTCTGCTGCCTCTGCCTCCTCCACGGTGAATCCAAACTCGCCCGCGGCAGCTGCTGCCGCCGCCTCTTCCAGCCTGGTGGCGATGCGCTGCATCTCCGCATCGGTGGTGTCGCGGGTGAGGCTCTTCTGTTCATCAAAGAGGATCGCCACTTCTACCAAGCTGTCGAAGAACTCCTGCACGATGTCATCGGCGGGCTCTTGCCAAGTCGGGACAATCCCATGTGAATCGCACAACGGCATCATTGCCCGGATGCGGTCGAGCGAGGAGTTGTTGCACAGCAGAATCACACCCCTCGGCAACATGAATGGCTGTTGAGGATTGCGCTTGAACAGTTCCAGGAGCATCTCGTCCAGCTCCAGGACAGTGAAGTTGAAGTTGAGGCCCGGGCGCAGCCTCATGATATCCGCCGAGTTCTGGAACTCCCAGGCGGGTCTCCTCCTCTCCTACAGGGGGGCGATGCGGCGGCGAAGGAAATCTGCGCCAACGGCGCCTACGATGAGCCCGGCAAGCCTAAGGCGTAGGATCCCGGTGACGGCAATCCTCAGCCTGTCGTCTTCCGGGGCCACGTTGCTCCAATCGTTGCCACGCGCTATTGGGACTTGGCGATGGCGGTGAAGGGCTGCGGATTCTCCTCGACGATCCAGCACCATTCTGCCCTCCATTCCAGCAACTTGCTGCGGAGCTCTCCCTCCAGATAGGCCTCCTTCTTTCCGGTCCTCGAGATCCAGGCGATTCCGCCGGATAAGGGCTCTCCTCTCTCTACTCGGGGCATGAAGAAATGGCAGAAAAGAGCTACGTTGGTATGGACTCCGACAAAGTTTTCGCAGAGATGTACGAAAACTGCCATGGTCAGGACAGCATTGGGGGTGAAGTCAAGGAGGCGGAACCCGTAGGTGTTCATGATGTCACAGAAAAATTCAGAGAAGGATGGGCAGAGCCCGCAGTAGAAGAACAGCACGAAGAAGGGGTACCCATTCGAAGCCAGTTCCGAAGCGGCAGCGGGGAGTACCTTCGTGCGCGGATGCGCTCGCGTCTCCGTCGACCAGAAGAGGTAGTAGTACTCCCTCAGCTCCTTCGTGCAAAGCTGGGGGGGAAGATTGCCCGCTCCTTCCGCAACGCCGCGAGCCGCTGCGCCTCGGCCGACTTCACGACCTTCCCCTTATCGGCTTTCGGAGCCATGGCGGAGGTGGTGGGGGAGATCGACGGCGTTGGGGATGCTGGTGGCGATGGGGGGCGGAGCGCTGCTCTCTCTTTCAGCTTTGGGAAGGAGGGAGGAGCGGCGGAGATTTCTGAGATTGGAGCAGCAACCGGCGAGATGGGCGAACTGCCCCTGTTTCCCCTGCTTATAAAGGGGGAGGGGGCGGGCGTTCCTTCTTTCCGAATAAAGAAACCATCCACGATCTCTCCCACGACGCCGCATTCAACGCGTGCCGTTCAGGGAGGGCGCGGTGGATACGGAGAAAGATACGGCGTAACCCAGGCCACGCGTGCCCGTGCCCTGTTTTGGGCCTGGACCAACAGCGCTCGGCACCGTGTATGGCCCAGGCCCGGGGGCTCCTGTCGGTGTACTAGAGTAGGGGTACCCTAGTATCCCGAACTTGTGCACGGGCAGTCGCAGCACCCCGCGGCAAGGCTTGCCGGGTGACCGTCAAGGTCCTCCGTGGTTCCTTTGGAGCCATTCAAGAACAAAGTATTCATGCCAAGGAGACAAGGCCCCGGCAAGAGGAGCTTGCCGGGAAGGCCAACCAAGGCATAAGAGCAAAGTATTCACGCCAAAGAGACAAGGCCCCGGCAAGAGGAGCTTGTCGGGAAGGCAAACCAAGGCATCTCAAGGAACTTGCCGCGACGCGCCACGCGTCCCGGCGAGGCCCGGTGAGCGACAAGCTTCCGGGCGCGACAAGACAACGACCGCGGCAAGGCGCTTGCTGCGACAAGCTACCACTCTGTACCTACGCTCCAGCACATCCACCAACGTGTCGCCCTGAGGCCCTTCCAGGCGCGCGTGGCAGGAGGCTGTGCAGCCAGCGGTGCGCGGTGGCAAGCGGCGCTGACTAGATTACCATCGTGGCGAGCGGTGGCGTCCCTGACGGTCCCTTTCTGCACTGTTTGGGTGACATAGACGGGCATTTAATGCCTTTGTCCCCTGCCGTCAGGGTTAGGTAGGATACACTGTACAAGTAGCTGTGCCAACCGCTATCCCTTTTCCATTTTTTACCCTTGTCTACGTTGCCACCTGTCGGTGACCCCTTGAGCATATAAAAGAAGGCCCATGCGCAACGTAGTGGAAGGGGGTTTCGGAAGGTTCGAAGCCAGAAAACACTCACGCTCGGTCTCGTCAGCAGCTAGAGTGCACTGTAGCACTCAGCGCTCTCGAGCAAGAACTCAATACAATCAGACAAGTAGCAGTAGGAGTATTATCTCTCCGGAGAGCTCCAAAGCTGGGTAAACTGCTCGTGTGCTCCGCCTCGATCTGCTCTTCGTGCAATCTCCGCCCCCCGCCGAACCAAAAGGGGCTCGGTCCGCCGGTCCCATAGGTGTTCGTGGATCAGTCTCCCCGACACCCGTGCACACGGGGTCCCTGACCCCCGTGCGCACGGGACCTAGGTTTTAGCACTCGAGGCCCCATATCCAGTGAGGTTTCAAGTTGGTCTTTGGGGATTTATGTTGAAGCCATCAAGATTGATTTTAATGTCTAACCAAATATATTCAAGGTGCAGTTCGTTAGAGGATCTCAAAGATTGAAATTTGTGGGCTTTTAAGGATCAAGAGCTTGAGAGTATAATCAAATAGAATAATTCAAGTTATGGTTTCAAGACAAGGTCATGGTAAGCTCATGTGTTGGATTTTCGGTTGATCAAGTCTTGAAGCAAGCAACTAGAGTGAAGAATTCATTGTGCCTCTCAAGAGATTATGATGGAGTTTTTAGAGAGAAAATGATGACCAATATGATATTCATAGTCAAACTTTATATGGTCATGAAAGAATCTTTGGTGATATCTTTCTTGAAGCAATGAAGGGAAATGAAGAGTTCATTGTGGCTTTCAAGAAACCAAGGTGGGCCATGAAGTAAAGATGTTGGTTGACCAAGATGAAGCTCAAAGATTATCTAGATGGTCAACTCTCAAAGCACAATCTTTGTACCACGTGGGATCAAGTGATCTAGTGGTTTGGTAAGTAATTGTGAATTGTGCTTTGCTAGCTAACCCATGCTATGTGCTTTCTATGTCTATGTGGGTTAGATGTTTCTCATGGGCTTGCATCAAAAGAGAGATTTCAAGTAGCCTATGTGTGGATGACATCAAGTGGTGATGGTTATCGGGTTCGAGGAGTCCAAGTGCAAGATGAGAAGCCGAAGGTTATATGCTTTGAAGTTTGCGGTACACATCATGATAATGTGCATGTGAAGATGGGATTAAGTTAAGGCGTCATCATTGCAATATGAGGAAGCATTTCGAGTATGTTCACCAAGTGATTGTGGACAAGAAAAAGATCCAACTTGAGGCAAGCATCAAAGTCATCACCATGCTCAAGTTGAATGTGCAAGGCAAAGGTATACCTTAGCTAAGTTTTCCTAGTTTTTCCGGTCTCGTGGTGCTTGGAGGGAGAGTGGATTATAGGTTTGATAGTCGTACTATCAAGACGGACTTTCAGGCGAGTAGCTTGATCACGTCTCATGTAGAGAGCTCAAACCTTTGCATTACTTGCAGCAATATTTATTGTTGATCTTGGGTGGTTATCTATGTGACGACCTTGGGCTTCTCTCTAGCTTCAAAACGAGCCTAAGATCATCGAATTTGGAGTCTGTATGCCAAAGTTATCAGTGTTTTAGTAAGTTGTTGCAGGCTGTTGTGGGTACCCCGTGGACATGGGGTTTTTGACCCCCCCCCCCCCCCCCGTGCACACGGTCTTGTACCGTGCTCACGGGACCCCGCGAGCACGGGGTATAAACCCCCGTGGGCACGGGGTGTCCAAGAACTCCCTGTAGAGCCCCAACTACTAGTTTTGGGTTTTGGCTATTTAAGGGCTCCTCCCTCCCACCGATTGGGGTGTTCTTCATACACTTTCTAAACATCATTTTGAGCCTATTACCACCTCTCCCAAACCCCTATCTCCCCTCTAAGTGAAGGGGAATTTTTGGATGGATCTTGGAGTCATTTGTTGATTTCCTTCATTGCATCCCCTCTCTTCAATCTCCTACTTTCTTGAGTTGCATCTTGTGAGATTGAGAGAGTGTCTTGAGCATTTGTTGCTTGACCTTGCATTGCATTTGTTGCATTGGTTTGAGCTCCCCGCATCGATTTGTTCGAGTGTGAGCCCATGAGTTTATTACTCTTGAAGGCTTCCGCCTCCTAGACGGTTTGGTGATATATTGAGAAGTTTGTGGAGAGGCCTAGGTGGCCAAGGTTCATCCGTAAGCTTCCTTTTGTTGTGTGCTCCGAGGAAGGGTGTGAAGTGGCCTAGGCGGTCAAGTTCTTCCGGAAGCTTTCGTGTTTGTGGTGTGCTCCGGAGAAGTTTGTAAAGGTGTGGTGGTCGCCTTCAAGACCAACCCCGAGTAAATCAAGGCTCACCCGTTGGGGGTGACTCGAAAGGGAGAATATGGTGAGTCACTTGGTGACGCCCCCAAGCTTTGGCTTCGGCACTGCTCCAATGGAGATTAGCACTCTCACGAGTGTGAACTTCAAGGAAAATCCGCGGCCCTGACTCACTTGTGGTTATCTCGTACCCACACCCTTTACTTTTCGCAATTCATACTTGCTCTTATTGATACATCTTGTGCTAGTTGGATTGCTTAGTTGTTCCTACATTTTTCATATCTTGTGATATAGTTTGTCCTTGCTAGTTTCCTTAAGTGTCTATCTTGTTTAGCATAGGTTATTGGTGCACTTAGTTGAGCCTAGCATATTTAAGATTTGTGCTTGAAAAGTATCCATTAATTTAATTCTGCATTAGGATATAGCTTAATCCATAAAAGTTTTAAAAAGCCTATTCACCCCCCCCCTCTAGTCGTCATCTAGATCATTTCAATTGGTACGAGAACTTTGGTCTCTCCTTGGTAGGCATCACCTCCTAGAGAGTAAAGATGTCGAGTAGTGGTATAGTGCATGATGACACCTTTTGTTTTAGTGGCACAAACTATCACTTGTGGAAAATTTGCATGCTTTGTCATTTCCGGACCACGGGTCCAAATTTTGTGCGAATTGTTCTTGTAAGGGCTCCTCCGTGGAAGGATGACCTTTTTCCAACTAATGAGGAAATGATGATATGATTTGTGGGTATGGTGCTAAGAATGCCATAATCTGGTCTATATCACTCGACACTACAAGGGAAATGCTTATACACAGGAGCTCACCAGTAGCGCTTGTTCAAGGAAAGCGTTGTTGCTATATAGCAGTAGCACTTGGGCAGCATGGGCGTTGCTACTATGATCATAGTAGCAGCACTGAGCCTATAAACGTGCTACTACTACAATTGACAGACCGTTCCAGGTATGCTAGGGATAGTGGTAGCGCTCACTTTTTGCAAGCGCTACTACTATGAATCTTAGCAATAGCGTTTTATCATGATAGTGGTAGCTGAGTCATCGAGTGGTTGACTAGTCTCACACTTTATCATGATAGTCACTTTTTGGCTTTCTCTACTGAGGTGCTCATCCAGATGAACCGGGGCACAATCGCAGTAGTTCTCCTGGTGCCACCTTAGCCGATAGAGCGGGACGTAAGGTAGCAAAACACGGGAGCCGGGCAAACCCAACTATTGACCAAAGACATGATTCGGAGTTGATGCATATAAGGCCAAACTCGCGACGCCGAACACTCCCTAAGGTATTCGGACTTTACAACATATACTTGGCTGAGTAACGCCTTCGATAATGAGCCCTGAATTTCCAGATACATGCATAGGTCCGGCGTGATGAAATGCCAATAATGCCAGCATCCACCTCTCGGTTGCGTTGAGTGCCTGGAGGGTGTGAAGCAACAAGAGACATTAAAAAAGGTTTACGCAGGGTCTTAATCTAAAGACAAACCTTTAATCGGGGCCCTGCTGCACGTCTACGCCTTTGTCTCCGTTGTGCCGTACCCTGGAAGGGTGTAGCACGATGATCATCTATAAAAAAAGGAAAAAGCCCAGGTGAAAGACTTCATGCGAAAAGTTGGTTATTCTTAATGAACCATGAAAATGTAATCTATTATTGTATAATAGGGTCAAGCCGGATTATGGGCTTTTTTAGATGCGGGCAGCCCCTAGCACCACCTATTGGGGTATATCCATCGACCCAAGCTCGGGTTTATCTGGGCTGCTACAACTAGTGGTGCACCGGACTCATCTAACCGTGTCCGCGGTCTTGACGACCGATCATTTATCCTGGTTGGAGAGGTCGTTCAGTGTTTGGCTGCTAGAGCCGCCGCATATTCTTCTGCACATAAGGAACGCTCTGTATTTCCGCTAACTGTGATGACGCCACATGGACCAGGCATCTTAAGTTTAAGATAAGCGTAATAGCCGTTCTTCCGAGAAGTGCGTGATAGCCACATGGACCAGGCATCTGCAGTGAAACGAGCGAAGGCCGTTCTTCCGAGAAGTGCGTGATAGCCGCTTCGGAATGGGGCGATATCGAAGATTAATTCTTCGCTTCGAAAGTTGTCGGGAGAACCGAATACAACCTCTTGTACTAGAGAGCCCGTGCAGTGGGTCTCTACGCCTGGTATTACTCCTTTAAAGGTAGTACTGCTTTGGCTGATTCTTGACGGGTCTATCCCCATCTTGCGGACAGTGTCCTGATATGTCAGATTAAGACTACTGCCGCCGTCCATGAGGACTCGGGTGAGATGGTATCCGTCAATTATTGGGTCGAGCACCAAGGCAGCCGATCCTCCGTGTCGGATACTAGTCGGATGATCCCTGCGATCAAAAGTGATCAGGCAGGCCGACCAAGGGTTGAACTTGGGGGCAACGGGCTCTACAGCGTATTCGTCTCGGAGTGCGTGTTTGTGCCTCCTCTTTGGTATATGAGTTGCGTATTTCATGTTCACTGTTTTAACCTCTGGTGGAAAAACAAATTTGTCCCCGAGTGTTCGGCTGGTGAGGCTGATCCTCGTCTTCACTTGGCGTCTCCCTCCCCTTGTGTTCGGCGTTTAGTTTGTCGGCCTGCTTGAAGACCCAGCATTCTCTGTTGGTGTGATTTGCAGGTTTTTTGGGGGTGCCATGAATCTGACATAATCTGTCTAGAATCTTGTTTAGGCTAGACGGTCCATCTCTGCTGCCTTTAAATGGCTTTTTCCGTTGACCGGGTCGAGAGCCCCTGAATCCGGCGTTGACCGCCGTATTGTCTGGGCTGTCTTCATTATTTCGACGCTTGTTTTTATTTCGTCCTGGCTTCCTGTTGCCATCCCTGACTTCGGATGTGCCTGGGTCGCTGGTGCCACTTCGGGCCAACCAGCTGTCCTCGCCCACGAAGAAGCGGGTCATAAGGCTTGTTAGGGCTGCCATTATGCTCGGCTTTTCTTGGCCAAGGTGTCTGGCAAGCCATTCGTCTCGGATACTGTGCTTGAAAGTCGCTAACGCTTCGGCATCCGGGCAGTCGACGATTTGGTTCTTCTTTGTGAGAAATCTGTTCCAAAGCTAACGGGCAGACTCTCCGGGTTGTTGGATTATGTGACTTAAATCGTCTGCATCCGGAGGTCGAACATAGGTCCTTGAAAATTGGCCCCGGAAGCATCCTCAAGTTCCTCCCAACTTCCAATTGAATTTTCGGGAAGGCTTTTCAACCAATGTCGAGCTGGTCCTTTCAACTTGAGGGGCAGGTATTTAATGGCGTGGAGATCATCTCCGCGAGCCATGTAGATGTGAAGGATAAAGTCCTCAATCCAGACCCTAGGGTCTGTCGTTCCGTTGTATGCCTCTATATTCACGGGTCTAAATCCCTCTGGAAATTCATGATCCAGCACCTCATCAGTGAAGCACGGGGGGTGCGCGGCACCCCTGTATTTGGATGTGTCGTGGCATGTTGTCGACGGTTGTTGTGTTCGGTGTTGATTCCGAGCTCGTATTCGATCAATATGGTCGTTTTGGTAGCTGTGATCCTGCGCCTGAACGCGCTTCCTAGATCCGTAGATGGACCTGGCCATACCAGCTTTTTTGTCCAGGAGCTCACGTAAATCGTGTGCGGACTAGTGTGCGGCATCATTAGCTGCCCTGTTGCGGCCACGAGGTGGTCGGTCCGGCTGATCGGTCGTTTTATTTTTCGGCTGAATGGGATCTATAGCCTCATCGTCGAATTCGGGCAGCAGCTTGAGCTTTGGGTAGCTCTTTGTGTGGCGATTGCCACCATATTTTTCTTCAGTGTCAAGCACTTTGTTCCATCTACGGTTGAGCGTGTCCTGCCCGGCCTTAAGCCTTTGCTTCTTGTTCTTCAAGCTCCTCACGGTGGCAATAAGCCTTCTATGGAGGTTCTCTTGTTCCAAGTGTTTTTCCGGGATGATGAGTGCATCATCGTCCGGACTGTTCTCCTCTCCGGAGACAGGTTGATCAGTTTTACCCTTGGGATCACCGTCATCGGACATCAGCTCCGGACTATGTTCACTGTCCCCTGGCACTTCCTGCTCCATCGTTGGGTCCATGGGGTCATCGTTTCCTTTGGAGTCGACCGGGGTGTTATTCTTTCTTGCGCTGTTATCGCTGTTTTTACTGTGGCGGGATTTAGAGCGGCGCCTACGTCGTCGCTTTGGTTGTTGCACGAGGGCATTATCCTCCATTGCATCCTTCCGCTCCTCACCGCTGTTTTCTTTGGGTGTATCCACCATGTATATATCATATGATGAAGTGGCAGTCCAGCGCCCTGTGGGCGGTGGTTCCTATTCTTCTCCTGCATCGCCGTCCATATCGTCGATGTCTTCGGAGTCGAAGTCAAGCATGTCGGTGAAGTCATCGACAGTGCCTATTAAGTGGGTGGTGGGTGGGGAATGAATTTCTTCCTCGTCCGCTTCCCACTCAAGCCGGACATAGTTCGACCAAGAATCTCCTGACAGAGAGAAAGGCCTCAATGAATTTAGCACGTTGACCAAGGGCGAGTGCTGAAAGATATCTGCGGAGGTAACCTCCATGATTGGTGCCCAACCAGATTCGATAGCCACGGACGCATGCGGTTCGGGACCTATAGCCGGAGACGAGTCCGAGGGTCCGATGACATAGATCTCTTTGGAGGTGAAGTCTGTGTTCGGCTCCAGAGCCGATGAATGTGCGGCCTCCGGGGCGGGGTCTATCCACCCGTCCTCGGACGGCACGATCTGCTCCAGATTAAAGGTCGGGGCAGCCACAGGTGTGATCTCCCGAACACTGTCCGATGGAAGATCTAAGTCATGCTCGTCGTGACTGTTCGGTGTACCTGACATGGGCTCGAATATGTCGAAGATCAAGCCTCCGCGGATGTCGGCAGTGTAGTTCAAGTTTCCAAACCTGACCTGACGGACAGGGGCGTAGCTATCGATCTTCTCCAGATGGCCAAGCGAGTTGGCCTGCAATACGAAGACGCCGAATACGAAGATCTGTCCGGGGAGGAAAACCTCACCCTGGACCGCATCGTTGCAGATGATTGAAGGAGCCATCAAGCCTTATTGTGACGACATAGTGGAACTCTCAATGAAAGCACCAATGTCGGTGCAAAACTGACGGATCTCAGGTAAGGGGTCCCGAACTGTGCGTCTAAGGCTAATGGTAACAGGAGGCGGGGGACATGATGTTTACCCAGGTTCGGGCCCTCTCGATGGAGGTAATACCCTACTTCCTGCTTGATTGATCTTGATGATATGAGTATTAAAAGAGTTGATCTACCACGAGATTGTAGAGGCTAAACCCTAGAAGCTAGCCTATGATTATGATTGTTCTTATCCTACGGACTGAACCCTCCGGTTTATATAGACACAGGAGGGGGCTAGGGTTACACAGAGTCGGTTACAGAGAAGAAGATCTACATATCCGAATTGCCAAGCTTGCCTTCCATGCAAAGGTGAGTCCTACCCGGACACGGGACGACGTCTTCAATCTTGTATCTTCATAGTCCAACAGTCCGGCCAAAATATATAGTCCGGCTGTCCGAGGACCCCTTAATCCAGGACTCCCTCACCCCCCCCCCCCCCCCCCCCAAGACACACACACACCCCAAAAAACACACATACACATCTGTGATCCTTCTACGGCAGGATGACCCAAGCTATTCTGGGTGCCTTGTGACACCTTGTACTCTAGCCTCTACAATAATGCCAATGTCATCTTCTTCCACCCCCTGGCTCACCATTGTTCCCCAATTCTCAATGGGCGTGTGCAAGAATAACAGAAGTGGAGAAAATAAAAACGGTTAGATGCTCAAATCTAAATAAAGTATATGCAAATAAAATCAATTATGTTTGAGTCAAAATTATTAGACATGAGTGCAAAGGAAAAAACTCTCAAATCATCAAATCATGCCCCCCCGAATCGCCTCGACGACACTATTGTTCCCATCTGGTGCCGCCTTTCCCCACCTGCGAGTCATCCCGCTACCACCCGCGTTTCCCTTTCCCTGCAGTCAGATCATGTTGTTGCCATTGTCCTTGCCTGCTACTCCAATCGAGAAATGGCCGTGCTGCGAGACAAACGATGACAAGCACGACCTGCACCCCATAGATTGCGGATGGCAAACGCTTGTTCATAAGGCCATGTTGATTGTGTACTGGTTGCAATATTTTTTTTCCTCCTCATTGTCAAGAAAGATCTAAAGATAAACCAACCCTCTCATCTTGCTATGTTAGAGCAAGAACAATGAGAAATGTATAGGACGAGAAATGTAGCAGCCCAGCGGTAGAATGAATTCTTTAAATTCATAAACAAAACATATTGGAAAACCCAATGCAAATTTTTCATATTAAAATACAACTTTAATCTATTCATTGATTTGCTTTAGACTATGTTTGGATGTATGAATTGGAAGGCACAATACTGCATTGGGCTGAATACCAACTCTCCAAGGAAACTGAAATCGGTCTGAATACGAATTATGTGCTTTGGTTGTTCACTGAATTGCCCCATGGAATCTTATAATTAGGCTTCTATTTCAAATCCAGTTTGGATGACAAACTTCGGAATTGCATATATACATGAGTAGGCAGATTATGCCTTGCTCTGCATGTATCAGAACAAAATCTACATAATTTGCGACTATATTCAAAGGTCCATATACCAGTCAAATGCATTCAAATGATTCTAGGAATGCACCACCACAGCAAAAATGTTCACGCAATGGATGCAACAATTATTTTCTAGGACAATAAAGCAGCAAGCACATCGGCAACCATCATTAGAAGCACTAGCAGCAGAAAAGTCCTCCCTGAATAAAACTCACCACCCAATTCCCAGGGAGAGTTTCTCTTCTTCTCCACGACATAGGAAAATCCATCACAGTAGCTATCAAGGATAGCAATACCATTCATCCATCTCTCTCTCTCCACGAGCGCTACTTATCGCATTCAGCAAGACCGAAGGTTCGTCCCGCCGAAGCGTTTCTACCAATCGGGCCGGCCCACTAGCGCACAGTGAAACAGAAAAATAAGGAAGAAAATGAGGAGAGCAACTAGTTTGACGAGCACTTCTTCGGAAGACTCACAACGATCATCGTCACTTAGCGTGCTCTCAGCCGCCGCCACGTGTCGCGCTCTGGACGCTCGCTTCGGGGTTTTTTTCACACGCGTTTTGGTTCATTTTTGGTTCTCATTTTCTGGTTTTCATTTTCTGGTTTTCATTTTCTGGTTTTGTTGTGTGAAAAATGAAAATTTTACTATGTTTCATTTTTGGTTCTCATTTTCTGGTTTTGTTGTGTTTCTTTTGTTTTTTGTTCTACATTTTTTTATATTCCGAAAACATTTTTTTACTAAGTGATCGACATTTCTTGTATACACTTTCCACATTGTCCGAACGTTTATTTAACATTTTATAAATACTTGTTCAACTTTTTTTAATACTTATTCAACATTTTTCAAAGTTCAACATTTTTCAGATAATCGTTCAATATTTGAAATACTTGTTCAACATTTTCCGAATACTTGTTCAATATTGATAATACGTATTCAACAATTTTCAAATAATTTTTTAATATTTCTAAATACTTTTTCAACATTTTTCAAAGTTCAGTATTTTTTAATACTTATTCAACATTTTCAAATACTTGTGCAGCATTTTTAATATACTTGTTCAACATTTTTTAATACATATTCAATATTTTTCAAATACTTGTTAAACATTTTTTTAAACTTGTTCAACATTTTTGAATACCTATTCAACATATTTGAAATACTTGTTCAACATTGTTTAAATACATGATCAACTTTTTGCATACATATTTGAATTTTACTGTATAAATTTTGTGTATAGATGATAAAGAATTTTTTCAGTATGCATTCAACATTTTTTTTTCAAATGCTTAGTGTATATTTTTTAAAATGTTTTTTTACTTTGATTGACAGTTAGGTCATGTTCCGTCTGTCGGTTTATGCATCATGTTCTAAGCACATGGCTGGATGGCTAGCATCACAGCTCCTAGCGAAGCAACCAAGGATCAAATCCTGGAACCTACCAGTTTTTCTTTTTCGGTCGAGTTCAAATCTCGGAGCCACAGATCCATTCCAAAGGAGTGAGCAGGGCCGGCCCTGGTGTATGGTCAGAGGGGCGACAACCCATGGCCCAGGACGGAGGGGGCCCATGATGTAGTATAGATGTACTCCCTCCGTTCCTAAATGTAAGTCTTTGTAGAGATTCCACTGGATGGACTACATACGGAGCAAAATGAATTAATCCATACTTAAAATACATCTATATACATCCGTATGTAGTTCATAGTGGAATCTCTACAAAGATTTACATTTAGGAACGGAGGGAGTATAATATAGCTGAGTGAGGTGTCGCGTGCATGGAGGACTCTGGTCGCCGTCATCGAGCTCGTGGACCCACGATGCGGTTCGAAACCTATGGTTGGATGTGTGAATTGGAGGACACAACATTGCATTGGGCTGAATACCATTTCTCCAAGGAAACTGAAATCGGTCTGAATACCAATGATGTTGTTTGGTTGTTCACTAAATTGGCTCATGTAATCTTATAGTTAGGCTTCACTTCCAAATCCTGTTTGGATGCCAAACTTTGGAATTGCATATGTAAATGAGTATGGAGATTACTTTGCTCTTTGTGTATCGGAACAAAAGTTGCAGTCTCTGACTATATTTGCATGTTTATATAGCAGTCAAACATATTCGAATGATTCTAGAAATGCAGCACGCAACAAAAATGTTCACACAATGGCTGCAATATTCTTTTCTAGGACAATATAGCAGCAAGCACACAAGCAACCATCATTAGAAGCATTAGCAGCCGAAAATTACTCTCTGAATAAAATTCATGGGCAAAAACATTCAGCGTTCTTACAGACTCGGTGGCATTCAGCGACAGCAAAATTCAGTAGCAGCAGAGCACCACCCAATTACTATATTCACGTGTCTATACAGCAATCAAACACATTCGAATGATTCGAGGAATGCACCACCACAACAAAAATGTTCACTTAATGGCTGCAACAATTCTTTTCTAGGACAATATAGCAGCAAGCACATCAGCAACCAGCATTAGAAGCACTAGCAGCAGAAAATTCCTCTCTGGATAAAACTCACCAGCAACAACATTCAGCGTTCTTACAGATTCAGTGGGATTCAGTGACTGGAATCTAGCATTGCGTCGATTGGGCCTTCGAGTTCGAGGTATGTGCTAGAAGGGGTGCGTCGAGGACCTGTTCATGGCTGGCGACATTACTGCAGATCCCGGAGCCGCAGATTCATTCCAGAGTGAGGTGTCGCGTGCATGGAGGACTGTGGTCGCCGTCATCGAGCCCCGTGGACCCATAATGCACTTCGAAGCCTATGGTTGCCTCATGCGTGGGGTAGCTCCTGGCCGACCGCCGGTGTCGAGCTCCTGGGCGCCGCTGCTCTTTTTCTTTTTGGTGAGGGGCGCCGCCGCTCTTCTCCTCTCCTCTTTTCATTTTCTAGATGCAGTGAAGCGATTTCAGACAATGCGGAGGTGTGCGGGAATTGAGTCAAGTTTTTCCCATCATTTTTTTCATCTAAAAAAAGTGGTCGTATTGGGGACTGGCGAGTACCAATTGACAAATCCAAAGCCGGAATACATTTAGCCAAACGCAATTAATGTTTATTTTCATTCCATTTGCAACCCCGGCGGATATGTATAGACTATGGGAATATAGCCGTTGTTGAATAGAGATGTTGAAGATTAGTCGTTGAGATATAAATGTTGGAGAACGAAGTGCTAAGAATATAGCTGTTGTTGAATAAAGACGTGGGAGATTAGTCGGTGAGATATAAAGGTTGGAGAATAGAGTGCCAAGAATATAGACGTTGTTGAATAGATACGTTGGAGATTAGTCGGTGAGATATAAACGTTGGATAATAGAGTGCTAAGAATATAGCCGTTGTTGAATAGAGACGTTGGAGATTAGTCGGTGAGATATAAACGTTGGAGAATAGAGTGGTAAGAATATAGCCGTTGTTGAATAGAGACGTTGAAGATTAGTCGGTGAGATATAAACGTTGGAGAATAGAGTGCTGAGATATGAACATTTAAAAAAATGTTAGATAATAACGGCTAGAAAATAGACGTTGCAATATAGACATTAAAAAAATAGATTTGTCGTGCATTAAGTGGGGATTTAATGGCTCCATTCCGCTGCCACTATATATAGATGTTCACATAGTCGAAGGAGGTATGAACGTGTCCAAATCAAAAATAAGAAGCTTGAGAATATCCCAAATCATCAAAGCCTTGTTGTCCTGCCTTACCGTGCTACCACTCTCTGCTACCCTCACCTCTCCGCCCTTTCGCACCTCCCGAATCACCTAGTCGCCATTTCAGCTTCTTCACTGCTCCTGGTTAGTTTTTGCACTCACAAACCATCATGGCCACGCCCCAGAACACACCGATGCTGACAGCATCAGTCTGCGTCCCAGAGACTGTGCATGGTACACACTCCTTCAAAATCGACAGGTACGACCTTCATCGGGGTTTCGATGTCGGCAACTGCATCCAGTCCGCTAACTTCACTGTTGGCGGCCATGAATGGTGCATCCGCTTCTACCCCGACGGCTACAACGAGGATAACAAAGACTACGTGTCAGTTTTTCTCCAGCTCAAGACCAAGAACATTGAGGTGAGGGCGATATACAATCTGATGCTGGTCAATCAAGCAATACAGCCGCCGGTGTTGCCTTCCAACTTCGCAAACTTCAGCGACGGACCTCCTGTGGTGTTCGACACTCGCAATGACAAACTCGAGGCATGGGGTTTTGTCGCATTCAAGAAGAAGTGGGAGATCGAAGGCTCATCATACATTTTGGACAACTCAATCATCGTCGCATGTAACCTTACTATTATCACATTAAAGGATGCCAAGGAGGTGGAAGCTGGGTTGGTCGGTGACATCCAAGTGCCGCCATCCGAATTGGTTGCTAACCTTAGTAAATTGTTGGGATCTACAAAGGGAGCTGACGTGTGTTTCAAGGTCCAAAATGAGGTATTCCATGCTCACGAGATCATCCTCGCGATGCGGTCGCCGGTCTTCTGGGCGGAGTTCTACGGGCCGAAGAGGATCGAGCATAGGCACGTCAAAAACATTGAAGATATGCAGCCCGGTGTCTTTAGAGGACTGCTCCACTTCATCTACACCGACTCGTTGCCTCCGATGAAGGACCTCAATGCTGGTGGGTACGAAGAAATGCTCGGGCATTTACTTGTGGCTGCAGATAAATATGACATGAAAAGTATGAAGTCAATGTGCGAGAGAAAACTTTGCCAGAGGTTTGATCAAGAGACTCTGGCGACAACATTTGTTCTGGCCGTCCAGTACAATTGCAGCATCCTCAAAGATGCTTGCATTAAATTTATCAACTCCTTGAGTACTGTGGATGGTGTGGTTGCAAGTAAAGGGTATCAACAACTAAAAAGAGAATGCCCTACTATCTTTGCCGAGATGTGGGAGAAGGCATCCAAGGCTCGAAAATTTTAGATGTTCACTCTAGATAAATTCTCCGAGTAGTTACTTCACTTGATGCCATAGCAACCTGAGATCATTATTTTGTCTATTTGTTTTGGAAAATTGTAAGTTCTACATATGCTATACCAACAGTATCCAATTAGATGCTTTTGTCTATTGATGAGCATCACATTTACCATTCCAAAGTAGTGCTCATTTCATTTTTCAAAGTAGTGAGCCATTGGCTACCAAGACCACATCTATTGTGGATTGTAGTGCATCGTTAGAAAACAGAAACTGCAAGAAATTCATTGATTGATCCAAAAATTGTACATTATAAAGTAAAATACACCACAATTTCTAAAACAATTCGAGGGGTGTCACGTAAGTGATAGTATAATGAAAATTCAAATTTGGGTCCTAAAAGTTTGCTAAGTGTGCCACTCGCGATCCTATTCGTGCTACATCAGCTTTGACTTGCACGGGTCGCAAGTTTACCACTATCATGTGGCGAGTTTTTCCACAACCCCCCCTCCCCCCCCCCCCCCCCCCCCGCCCAAAAAAAGGTCATATGTTTCTAAATTTTTACCCTACAAACCTACGCAGGTGTTGTCTAGCCATCAATCTGACCAACCCTTCCATCCCATTCCCCTTATTCTCTCGCATGATCCAATCATTGCCATCCCGCATCTGTGTTGCCACTAATTGTGTTGTGACATGACCAGCTTCATCTCGCTCTTCTACTTGGTTCGCCACTGCTACTGTCAGCTCCACCGCGTGTGGTAGTGAACCACGGTGCAGAAGGGGTCGGGGCCTCTCTACTGATGGTACGCCTACCGATGTGAGGATGCTGGGCGCTGGCACCAGGCCAGATGAAGATGCGTCCTACCACCGCGGCCTTGCCGTGACAAGTATATTTGTTTTGACTATCAAAAATTACTTTTTTATGACAATGGCAACTCTATTTATTTGACAATGGCAAATTTCTTTTTTGCACGGTGTATTGTTTTCGTTATCTCACCATGGCAAATTTACATTGTAGACCATCGCCCATTTTATTTTTGGACCAAGGCAAAAGTCTTTTTAGCTTTTGCCATGTCACACAATATAGTTTTGACCATATTAGTAATAAAATTCTTGCCATGCACAAAAACATTTTATATAAGGCAAAGTTGTTAAAACATTTTACATGGCAAATTCACTTTATGGCCCTTGGCAAATTGCTTTTTTTAGACAATGTCAAACTTCCTTTGAGACCATGGAAAATTTATTGTTTGGACCATGGCAAAATCATTGCTTGGACCATGGCAAATTTGTTTTGTTTTGGACAATGGAAAATTTCTTTCTAAACACCAAGCAAACTTTTATCTTATACAATATCATATATTTTTATTTAGATTTTTTGTAACATTGCAAATTTGTTTATCAAAGCATGTTGAAAGGGCATGTAGCCCCTAAGTGTGGTTTTGGTGATTAATGACAATCTCTATGGACTAATGTTTTCATTGAAATGTATTTGAAGGGATTGTCCATAGATGGTGCATCAAGGATATTAGATGGAATCAAGGATAAAGTCCATATATATGAAGATATGTTTGCTCTAAGTATTCGTACTAATTGACAAATTCCTATGGAGCATCAAAAGCATTGAATCCTATATGAAGAAATGTCCCATAGTGATGCATGAAGCTTGTTGGATTTATGTGGGAAGAATGCCATAAAAATATTCGAAGAAGTCCTCATGGTATCCCTCTTTGGATACACCATGCGCACGGGCCTCCTGACCCCCGTGCGCATGGGGTCAAGTGTCAACTCTCTGGATACACCGTGCACACGGGGTCCATGACCCCCGTGCACACGGGACCTAGGTTTTGGCACTCGAGGCCCCATATCCAGTGAGTTTTCAAGTTGGTCTTTGGGGATTTATGTTGAAGCCATCAAGATTGATTTTAATGTCTAACCAAATATATTCAAGGTGGAGTTCGTTAGAGGATCTCAAAGATAGACATATGTGGGCTTTTAAGGATCAAGAGCTTGAGAGTACAATCAAATAGAATAATTCAAGTTATGGTTTCAAGACAAGATCATGGTAAGCTCATGTGTTGGGTTTTCGGTTGATCAAGTCTTGAAGCAAGCAACTAGAGTGAAGAATTCATTGTGCCTCTCAAGAGATTATGATGGAGTTTTTAGAGAGAAAATGATGACCAATATGATATTCATAGTCAAACTTGATATGGTCATGAAAGAATCTTTGGTGATATCTTTCTTGAAGCAATGAAGGGAAATGAAGAGTTCATTGTGGCTTTCAAGAAACCAAGGTGGGACATGAAGTAAAGATGTTGGTTGACCAAGATGAAGCTCAAAGATTATCTAGATGGTCAACTCTCAAAGCGCAATCTTTGTACCACATGGGATCAAGTGATCTAGTGGTATGGTAAGTAACTGTGAATTGTGCTTTGCTAGCTAACCCATGCTATGTGCTTTCTATGTCTATGTGGGTTAGCTGTTTCTCATGGGCTTGCATCAAAAGATAGATTTCAAGTAGCCTATGTGTGGATGACATCAAGTGGTGATGGTTATCGGGTTCGAGGAGTCCAAGTGCAAGATGAGAAGCCGAAGGTTATATGCTATGAAGTTTGTGGTACACATCATGATAATGTGCATGTGAAGATGGGCTTAAGTTAAGGCGTCCCTCATTGCAATATGAGGAAGCATTTCGAGTATGTTCACCAAGTGATTGTGGACAAGAAAAAGATACAACTTGGGGCAAGAATCAAAGTCATCACCAAGCTCAAGCTGAATGTGCAAGGCAAAGGTATACCTTAGCTAAGTTTTCCTAGTTTTTCCGGTCTCATGGAGCTTGGAGGGAGAGTGGATTATAGGTTTGATAGTCGTACTATCAAGAGGGACTTTCAGGCGAGTAGCTTGATCACATTGCATGTAGAGAGCTCAAAACTTTGCATTACCTGCAGCAATATTTATTGTTGATCTTGGGTGGTTCTCTATGTGAGGACCTTGGGCTTTTCTCTAGCTTCAAAACGAGCCTAAGATCATCGAATTCAGAGTCTGTATGCCAAAGTTATCACTGTTTTAGTAAGCTGTTGCAGGCTGTTGTGGGTACCCCGTGGACATGGGGTTTTTGACCCCCGTGGGCACGGGGCCCCGTGCACACGGGCTTGTACCGTGCTCACGGGACCCGTGGGCACGGGGTCTAAACCCCCATGGGCACGGGGTGTCCAGGAACTGCCCGTTGAGCCCCAACGACTAGTTTTGGGTTTTGGCTATTTAAGGGCTCCTCCCTCCCACCGATTGGGGTGTTCTTCATACACTTTCTAAACATCATTTTGAGCCTATTACCACCTCTCCCAAACCCCTATCTCCCATCTAAGTGAAGGGGAATTTCTGGATGGATCTTGGAGTCATTTGTTGATTCCCTTCATTGCATCCCCTCTCTTCAATCTCCTACTTTCTTGAGTTGCATCTTGTGAGATTGAGAGAGTGTGTTGAGCATTTGTTGCTTGACCTTGCATTGCATTTGTTGCATTTGTTTGAGCTCCCCGCGTCGATTTGTTCGAGTGTGAGCCCGTGAGTTTATTACTCTTGGAGGCTTCCGCCTCCTAGACGGTTTGGTGATATATTGAGAAGTTTGTGGAGAGGCCTAGGTGGCCAAGGTTCGTCCGGAAGCTTCCTTTTGTTGTGTGCTCCGAGGAAGGGTGTGAAGTGGCCTAGGTGGTCAAGTTCTTCCGGAAGCTTTCGTGTTTGTGGTGTGCTCCGGAGAAGTTTTTAAAGGTGTGGTGGTCGCCTTCAAGACCAACCCCGAGTGAATCAAGGCTCACCCGTTGGGGTGACTCAAAAGGGAGAATACGGTGAGTCACTTGGTGACGCCCCCGAGCTTTGGCTTCGGCACTGCTCCAATGGAGATTAGCACTCTCACGAGTGTGAACTTCGGGATAAATCCGCGTCCCCGACTCACTTGTGGTTATCTCGTACCCACACCCTTTACTTTCCGCAATTCATACTTGCTCTTATTGATACATCTTGTGCTAGTTGGATTGCTTAGTTGTTCCTACATTTTTCATATCTTGTGATATAGTTTGTGCTTCCTAGTTTCCTTAAGTGTCTATCTTGTTTAGCATAGGTTATTGGTGCACTTAGTTGAGCCTAGCATATTTAAGATTTGTGCTTGAAAAGTATCCATTAGTTTAATTCCGCATTAGGATATAGCTTAATCCATAAAAGTTTTAAAAAGCCTATTCACCCCCCTCTAGTCGTCATCTAGATCATTTCAATTGGTATCAGAGCTTTGGTCTCTCCTTGGTAGGCATCACCTCCTAGAGAGTAAAGATGTCGAGTAGTGGTACAGTGCATGATGACACCTTTTGTTTTAGTGGCACAAACTATCACTTGTGGAAAATTCGCATGCTTTGTATTTCCGGACCACGGGTCCAAATTTTGTGCGAATTGTTCTTGTAAGGGCTCCTCCATAGAAGGATGACCTTTTTCCAACTAATGAGGAAAATGATGATATGCTTTGTGGGTATGGTGCTAAGAATGCCATAATCCGGTCTATATCCCTCGACACTACTAGGGAAATGCTTATACACAGGAGCTCACCAGTAGCGCTTGTTCAAGGAAAGCGTTGTTGCTATATAGCAGTAGCACTTGGGCAGCATGGGCGCTGCTACTACGATCATAGCAGCAGCACTGAGCCTATAAACGCGCTCCTACTACAATTGACAGACCGTTCCAGGTATGCTAGGGATAGTGGTAGCGCTCACTTTTTGCAAGCGCTACTACTATGAATCTTAGCAATAGCGTTTTATCATGATAGTGGTAGCTAAGTCATCGAGTGGTTGACCAGTCTCGCGCTTTATGATGACAATCAGTTTTCGGCTTTCTCTACTGAGGTGCTCATCCAGATGAACCGGGGCACAATCACAGTAGTTCTCCTGGTGCCACCTTAGCCGATAGAGAGAAACGTAAGGTAGCAAAACACGGGAGCTGGGCAAACCCACCTATTGACCAAAGACATGATTCGGAGCTGATGCATATAAGGCCAAACTCGCGACGCCGAACACTCCCTAAGGTATTCGGACTTTACAACATATACTTGGCTGAGTAACGCCTTCCATAATGAGCCCTGAATTTCCAGATACATGCATAGGTTTGGCGTGATGAAATGCCAATAACGCCAGCATCCACCTCTCGGTTGCGTTGAGTGCCTGGAGGGTGTGAAGCAACACGAGACATTAAAAAAGGTTTACGCAGGGTCTTAATCTAAAGAGAAACCTTTGATCGGGGCCCTGCTGCACACCTGCGCCTTTGTCTCCGTTGTGCCGTACCCTGGAAGCGTGTAGCACGATGATCATCTATAAAAAAAGGAAAAAGCCCAGGTGAAAGACTTCGTGCGAAAAGTTGATTATTCTTAATGAACCATGAAAATGTAATCTATTATTGTATTAATAGGGTCAAGCCGGATTATGGGCTTTTTTACATGCGTGCAGCCCCTAGCACCACCTATTGGGGTATATCCATCGACCCAAGCTCGGGTTTATCTGGGCTGCTACAACTAGTGGTGCGCCGGACTCATCTAACCGTGTCCGCGGTCTTGACGACCGATCATTTATCCTGGTTGGAGAGGTCATTCAGTGTTCGGCTGCTAGAGCCGCCGCATATTATTCTGCACGTAAGGAACGCTCTGTATTTTCGCTAACTGTGATGACGCCACGTGGACCGGGCATCTTAAGTTTAAGATAAGCATAATGCGGTACTGCATTGAAACGAGCGAAGGCCGTTCTTCCGAGTAGTGCGTGATAGCCGCTTCGAAATGGGGCGATATCGAAGATTAATTCTTCGCTTCAGAAGTTGTCAGGAGAACCGAATACAACCTCTAGTACTAGAGAGCCCGTGCAGCGGGCCTCTACGCCTGGTATTACTCCTTTAAAGGTAGTACTGCTTTGGCTGATTCTTGACGGGTCTATCCCCATCTTGCGGACAGTGTCCTGATATGTCAGATTAAGACTACTGCCGCCGTCCATGAGGACTCGGGTGAGATGGTATCCGTCAGTTATTGGGTCGAGCACCAAGGCAGCCGATCCTCCGTGTCAGATACTAGTCGGGTGATCCTTGCGATCAGAAGTGATCGGGCAGGCCGACCAAGAGTTAAACTTGGGGCCAACGGGCTCTACAGCGTATACGTCTCGGAGTGCGTGTTTGCGCCTCCTTTTACGTATATGAGTTGCGTGTATCATGTTCACTGTTTTGACCTCTGGTGGAATTTTTTTCTGTCCCCGAGTGTTCGGCTGGTGAGGCTGATCCTCGTCTTCACAAGGCGTCTCCCTTCCCTTGTGTTCGGCGTTTAGTTTGCCGGCCTGCTTGAAGACCAAGCATTCTCTGTTGGTGTGATTTGCAGGTTTTTCGGGGGTGCCATGAATCTGACATAATCTGTCTAGAATCTTGTTTAGGCTAGACAATCCATCTCTGCTGCCTTTAAATGGCTTTTTCCATTGACCGGGTCGAGAGCCCCTGAATCCGGTATTGACCGCCGTGTTGTATGGGCTGTCTTCATTATTCCGACGCTTGTTTTTATTGCGTCGTGGCTTCCCGTTCCCATCCCTGACTTCGGATGTGCCTGGGTCGCTGGTGCCACTTCGGGCCAACCAGCTGTCCTCGCCCGCGCAGAAGCGGGTCATAAGGCTTGTTAGGGCTTCCATTGTCCTTGGCTTTTCTTGGCCAAGGTGTCTGGCGAGCCATTCATCTCGAATACTGTGCTTGAAAGCCGCTAAGGCTCCGGCATCCGGGGAGTCGACGATTTGGTTCTTCTTTGTGAGAAATCTGTTCCAAAGCTAACGGGCTGACTCTCCGGGTTGTTGGATTATGTGACTTAAATCGTCTGCATCCGGAGGTCGGACATAGGTCCTTGAAAATTGGCCCCGAAAGCATCCTCAAGTTCCTCCCAACTTCCAATTGAATTTTCAGGGAGGCTTTTCAACCAATGTCGAGCTGGTCCTTTCTGTTGGAAATATGCCCTAGAGGCAATAATAAAAGGATTATTATTATATTTCCTTGTTCATGATAATTGTATTTTATTCATGCTATAACTGTCTTATCCGGAAATCGTAATACACGTGTGAATACATAGACCATAACATGTCCCTAGTGAGCCTCTAGTTGACTAGCTCGTTGGTCAACAGATAGTCATGGTTTCCTGACTATGGACATTAGATGTCATTGACAACGGGATCACATCATTAGGAGAATGATGTGATGGACAAGACCCAATCCTAAGCATAGCATAAGATCGTGTAGTTCGTTTTGCTAGAGCTTTTCCAATGTCAAGTATCTCTTCCTTAGACCATGAGATCGTGTAACTCCCGGATACCGTAGGAGTGCTTTGGGTGTACCAAACGTCACAACGTAACTGGGTGACAATAAAGGTGCACTACAGGTATCTCCGAAAGTGTCTGTTGGGTTGTCACGGATCGAGACTGGGATTTGTCACTCCGTATGACGGAGAGGTATCACTGGGCCCACTCAGAAGTGCATCATCATAATGAGCTCAAAGTGACCAAGTGTTTGGTCACGGGATCATGCATTACGGTACGAGTAAAGTGACTTTCCGGTAATGAGACTAACGAGGTATTGGGATACCGACGATCGAGTCTCGGGCAAGTAATATACCGTCTGACAAAGGGAATTGCATATGGGGTTGATTGAATCCTCGACATCGTGGTTCATCTGATGACATCATCGAGGAGCATGTGGGAGCCAACATGGGTATCTAGATCCCGATGTTGGTTATTGACCGGAGAGCCGTCTCGGTCATGTCTGCATATCTCCCGAACCCGTAGGGTCTACACACTTAAGGTTCGGCGACGCTAGGGTTATTAGGAAGACTTGTATGTGATTACCTAAAGTTGTTCGGAGTCCCGGATGGGATCCCGGACATCACGAGGAGTTCCGGAATGGTCCGGAGGTAAAGATTTATATATGGGAAGTTGTCATATGGACACCGGAAGGTTTCGGGGGCATATCGGTATTGTACCGGGGCCACCGGAAGGGTTCCGGGGGTCCACCGGGAGGGGCCACCCCTCCCGAGGGGGCCACATGGGCCGCGTGGGGCAGGAGCCAGCCCCTGGAGGGCTGGGCGCCCCCCCCCCTTGGGCCCATGCGCCTAGGGTTGGGGGGAACCCTAGAGGGGGCGCCCCCCTTGCTTGGGGGGCAAGTCCCCCCTCCCTGGCCGCCGCCCCCCCCCCCCTCTAGATCCCATCTAGAGGGGCCGGCCCCCCTTGCCCCTTCCCCTATAAATAGAGGGGTGAGGGGAGGGCTGAACGACCAAGCCAAGGCGCAGCCCCTCCCCTCCCCAACACCTCTCCTCCTCCGTTGTGTGCTTGGCGAAGCCCTGTCGGAGTACTGCCTCTCCACCATCATCACGCCGTCGTGCTGCTGCTGGAGCCTTCTTCCTCAACCTCTCCTTCCCCCTTGCTGGATCAAGAAGGAGGAGACGTCGCCCGTACCGTACGTGTGTTGAACGCGGAGGTGCTGTCCGTTCAGCACTTGATCATCGGTGATCTGAATCACGGTGAGTACGACTCCATCATCACCGTTCCCTCAAACGCTTCCGTACGCGATCTACAAGTGGTATATAGATGCAAACTCACTCCCTTGACTCGTTGCTTAGATGAACTCATAGATGGATCTTGGTGAAACCATAGAAAAAATTTTAATTTTCTGCAATGTTCCCCAACAGTGGCATCATGAGCTAGGTCTATGCGTAGTTCTCTATTGCACGAGTAGAACACAATTTTGTTGTGGGCGTAGATCTTATCAACTTGCTTGCTGCTACTAGTCTTATCTTGCTTCAGCGGTATTGTGGGATGAAGCGGCCCGGACCAACCTTACACGTACGCTTACGTGAGACCGGTTCCACCGACTGACATGCACTAGTTGCATAAGGTGGCTGGCGGGTGTCTGTCTCTCCCACTTTAGTTGGAGCGGATTCGATGAAAAGGGTCCTTATGAAGGGTAAATAGAAGTTGACAAGATCACGTTGTGGTTATTCGTAGGTAAGAAAACGTTCTTGCTAGAACCCAATTGTAGCCACGTAAAAGATGCAACAACAATTAGAGGACGTCTAACTTGTTTTTGCAGCAATTGTCATGTGATGTGATATGGCCAGAAGTTGTGATGAATGATGAATGATATATTGTGATGTATGAGATCATGTTCTTGTAATAAGAATCACGACTTGCATGTCGATGAGTATGACAACCGGCAGGAGCCATAGGAGTTGTCTTTATTTTTTGTATGACCTGCGTGTCATTGAAGAATGCCATGTAAATTACTTTACTTTATTGCTAAACGCGTTAGCCATAGAAGTAGAAGTAGTCGTTGGCGTGACAACTTCATGAAGACACAATGATGGAGATCATGATGATGGAGATCATGGTGTCATGCCGGTGACAAAGATGATCATGGAGCCCCGAAGATGGAGATCGAAGGAGTTGTATGATATTAGACATATCATGTCACTACTATATAATTGCATGTGATGTTTATTATGTTTTATGCATCTTGTTTACTTAGAACGACGGTAGTAAATAAGATGATCCCTTATAATAATTTCAAGAAAGTGTTCCCCCTAACTGTGCACCGTTGCTAAAGTTCGTCGTTTCGAAGCACCACGTGATGATCGGGTGTGATAGATCCTTACGTTCACATACAACAGGTGTAAGACAGATTTACACATGCAGAACACTTAGGGTTAACTTGACGAGCCTAGCATGTACAGACATGGCCTCGGAACACAAGAGACCGAAAGGTCGAACATGAGTCGTATAGAAGATACGATCAACATGGAGATGTTCACTGATGATGACTAGTCCATCTCACGTGATGATCGGACACGGCCTAGTCGACTCGGATCATGTAACACTTAGATGACTGGAGGGATGTCTAATCTGAGTGGGAGTTCATTAAATAATTTGATTAGATGAACTTAATTATCATGAACTTAGTCTAAAACTTTTGCAAAATATGTCTTGTAGATCAAATGGCCAACGCTCATGTCAACATGAACTTCAACGCGTTCCTAGAGAAAACCAAGCTGAAAGATGATGGCAGCAACTATACGGACTGGGTCCGGAACCTGAGGATCATCCTCATAGCTGCCAGGAAACAATATGTCCTAGAAGGACCGCTAGGTGATGCACCCGTCCCAGAGAACCAAGACATTATGAATGCTTGGCAGACTCGCGCTGATGATTACTCCCTCATTCAGTGCGGCATGCTTTACAGCTTAGAACCGGGGCTCCAAAAGCGTTTTGAGCAACACGGAGCATATGAGATGTTCGAGGAGCTGAAACTAGTTTTCCAAGCTCATGCCCGGGTCGAGAGATATGAAGTCTCCGACAAGTTCTATAGTTGTAAGATGGAGGAAAATAGTTCTGTCAGTGAGCATATACTCAAAATGTCTGGGTTGCACAACCGCTTGTCCAGCTGGACATTAACCTCTCGGATGAGGCGGTCATTGACAGAATCCTTTAGTCGCTCCCACCAAGCTACAAGAGCTTTGTGATGAACTACAATATGCAGGGGATGGTAAAGACCATTCCTGAAGTATTTTCAATGCTGAAGTCAGCAGAGGTTGAAATCAAGAAAGAACATCAAGTGTTGATGGTCAATAAGACCACTAAGTTCAAGAAGGGCAAGGGTAAGAAGAACTTCAAGAAGGGCGGCAAAGATGTTGCCGCGCCCGGTAAGCCAGTTGCCGGGAAGAAGTCAAAGAATGGACCCAAGCCTGAAACTGAGTGCTTTTATTGCAAGGGGAAGGGTCACTGGAAGCGGAACTGCCCCAAATACTTAGCGGATAAGAAGGCCGGCAACACAAAAGGTATATTTGATATACATGTAATTGATGTGTACCTTACCAGTACTCGTAGTAACTCCTGGGTATTTGATACCGGTGCCGTTGCTCACATTTGTAACTCACAGTAGGGGCTGCGGAATAAGCGGAGACTGGCGAAGGACGAGGTGATGATGCGCGTCGGGAATGGTTCCAAGGTCGATGTGATCGCCGTTGGCACGCTACCTCTACATTTACCTACGGGATTAGTTTTAAACCTCAATAATTGTTATTCAGTGCCAAGTTTGAGCATGAACATTGTATCAGGATCTCGTTTAATACGAGATGGCTACTCATTTAAATCCGAGAATGATGGTTGTTCTATTTATATGAGAGATATGTTTTATGGTCATGCCCCAATGGTCAATGGTTTATTCCTAATGAATCTCGAACGTAATATTACACATATTCATAGCGTGAATACCAAAAGATGTAAAGTTGATAACGATAGTCCCACATACTTGTGGCACTGCCGCCTTGGTCACATTGGTGTCAAGCGCATGAAGAAGCTCCATGCTGATGGACTTTTAGAGTCTCTCGATTATGAATCATTTGACACATGCGAACCATGCCTCATGGGCAAAATGACCAAGACCCCGTTCTCCGGAACAATGGAGCGAGCAACCAACTTGTTGGAAATCATACATACTGATGTGTGCGGTCCAATGAGCGTTGAGGCTCGCGGAGGATATTGTTATGTTCTCACTCTCACTGATGACTTGAGTAGATATGGGTATGTCTGCTTGATGAAACACAAGTCTGAGACCTTTGAAAAGTTCAAGGAATTTCAGAATGAAGTAGAGAATCAACGTGACCGAAAGATAAAATTCTTACGATCGGATCATGGAGGAGAATATTTAAGTCACGAGTTTGTTACACACTTAAGAAAATGTGGAATCGTTTCACAACTCACGCCGCCTGGAACACCTCAGCGTAACGGTGTGTCCGAATATCGTAATCGCACTCTACTAGATATGGTGCGATCTATGATGTCTCTTACCGATTTACCGCTATCATTTTGGGGATACGCTCTAGAGACAGCTACATTCACTTTAAATAGGGCACCGTCTAAATCCGTTGAGACGACACCATATGAATTATGGTTTGGGAAGAAACCTAAGCTGTCGTTTCTAAAAGTTTGGGGATGCGATGCTTATGTCAAGAAACTTCAACCTGAAAAGCTCGAACCCAAGTCGGAAAAATGCGTCTTCATAGGATACCCTAAAGAAACCATTGGGTATACCTTCTACTTAAGATCCGAAGGCAAGATCTTTGTTGCCAAGAACAGATCCTTTCTGGAAAAAGTGTTTCTCTCGAAAGAAGTAAGTGGGAGGAAAGTAGAACTCGATGAAGTACTACCTCTTGAACAGGATAGTAGTGCAGCTCAGGAAAATGTTCCTGTGATGCCTACACCAACTGAAGAGGAAAACAATGATGATGATCAAGGTACTTCGGATCAAGTTGCTACTGAACTTCGTAGGTCCACAAGGACACGTTCCGCACCAGAGTGGTACGGCAACCCTGTC
The DNA here is from genome assembly GCF_018294505.1 of Triticum aestivum. Lineage (NCBI taxonomy): Eukaryota > Viridiplantae > Streptophyta > Magnoliopsida > Poales > Poaceae > Triticum > Triticum aestivum. Next base: position 700,067,161 of record NC_057813.1, read on the forward strand.
CTGGAAATCATGTTGTTGGACAACGGTGAACCTTCGAACTATGAAGAAGCAATGGCGGGCCCAGATTCCAACAAATGGCTAGAAGCCATGAAATCCGAGATAGAATCCACGTATGAAAACAAAGTATGGACTTTGACTGACTTGCCCGATGATCGGCGAGCGATAGAAAACAAATGGATCTTTAAGAAGAAGACGGACGCAGATGGTAATGTCACCATCTATAAAGCTCGACTTGTCGCTAAGGGTTATTGGCAAGTTCAAGGGATTGACTATGATGAGACTTTCTCTCCCGTAGCGAAGCTTAAGTCCGTCCGAATCATGTTAGCAATTGCTGCATACTATGATTATGAGATATGGCAGATGGACGTCAAAACGGCATTCCTTAACGGGCATCTTAAGGAAGAAATGTATATGATGCAGCCGGAGGGTTTTGTCGATCCTAAGAATGCTAACAAAGTATGCAAGCTCCAACGATCCATTTATGGGCTGGTGCAAGCATCTCGGAGTTCGAACATTCGCTTTGATGAGATGATCAAAGCGTTTGGGTTTATGCAGACTTATGGAGAAGCCTGCGTTTACAAGAAAGTGAGTGGGAGCTCCGTAGCATTTCTCATATTATATGTAGATGACATATTTTTGATGGGAAATGATATAGAATTCTTGGACAGCATTAAGGCCTACTTGAATAAGTGTTTTTCAATGAAGGACCTTGGAGAAGCTGCTTATATATTAGGCATCAAGATCTATAGGGATAGATCGAGACGCCTCATAGGTCTTTCACAAAGCACATACCTTGATAAGATTTTGAAGAAGTTCAAAATGGATCAGTCCAAGAAAGGGTTCTTGCCTGTACTGCAAGGTGTGACATTGAGCTCGGCTCAATGCCCGACCACGGCAAAAGATAAAGAAGAGATGAGCGTCATCCCCTATGCCTCAGACATAGGATCTATTATGTATGCCATGCTGTGTACCAGACCTGATGTAAACCTTGTCGTAAGTTTGGTAGGTAGGTACCAAAGTAATCCCGGCAAGGAACACTGGACAGCGGTCAAGAATATCCTGAAGTACCTGAAAAGGACAAAGTGAAGGAAATATGCCCTAGAGGCAATAATAAAGTTATTATTTATTTCCTCATATCATGATAAATGTTTATTATTCATGCTAGAATTGTATTAACCGGAAACATGATACATGTGTGAATACATAGACAAACATATAGTCACTAGTATGCCTCTACTAGACTAGCTCGTTAATCAAAGATGTTATGTTTCCTAACCATAGACATGTGTTGTCATTTGATTAATGGGATCACATCATTAGGAGAATGATGTGATTGACATGACCCATTCCGTTAGCCTAGCACTTGATCGTTTAGTATATTGCTATTGCTTTCTTCATGACTTATACATGTTCCTGTAACTATGAGAATTATGCAACTCCCGTTTACCGGAGGAACACTTTGCATACTACCAAACGTCACAACGTAACTGGGTGATTATAAAGGAGTACTATAGGTGTCTCCGAAGGTACATGTTGAGTTGGCGTATTTCGAGATTAGGTTTTGTCACTCCGATTGTCGGAGAGGTATCTCTGGGCCCTCTCGGTAATGCACATCACTATAAGCCTTGCAAGCAATGTGACCAAATGATTTGGTTACGGGATGAAGCATTACGGAACGAGTAAAGAGACTTGCCGGTAACGAGATTGAACTAGGTATTGGATACCGACGATCAAATCTCGGGCAAGTAACATACCGATGACAAAGGGAACAACGTATGTTGTTATGCAGTTTGACCGATAAAGATCTTCGTAGAATATGTAGGAACCAATATGAGCATCCAGGTTCCGCTATTAGTTATTGACCGAGAATAGTTCTAGGTCATGTCTACATAGTTCTCGAACCTGTAGGGTCCGCACGCTTAACGTTACGATAACAGTTTTATTATGAGTTTATAAGTTTTGATGTACCGAAGTTTGTTCGGAGTCCCGGATGTGATCACGGACGTAACGAGGAGTCTCGAAATGGTCGAGACATAAAGATTGATATATTGGAAGCCTATATTTGGACATCGGAATCGTTCCGGGTGAAATCGGCATTTTACCGGAGCACCGGGAGGTTACCGGAACCCCCCCCCCCCGGGGGGGGGGGGGGGGGGGGTTATTGGGCCTACATGGGCCTCGAGGGAGAAGTGAGAAGGAGGCAGGAGGGGGCCGTGCGCCCCTCCCCTTCCTAGTCCGAATAGGACAAGGGAAAGGGGGCGGCGCCCCCCCTTTCCTTCCCCTCTTCCTCCTCTTTCCCCCCTTCTCCTATTCCAACTAGGAAAGAAGGGAGTCCTACTCCCGGTGGGAGTAGGACTCCCCCCTTGGCGCGCCCTCCTTGGCTGGCCGCCTCCTCCCCCCTGGCTCCTTTATATACGGGGGTGGGGGGCAACCCATGGACACACAAGTTGATCTACGATCGTTCCTTAGCCGTGTGCAGTGCCCCCCTCCACCATATTCCACCTCGGTCATATCGTCACAAAGCTTAGGCGAAGCCCTGCGCCGGTAGAACATCATCATCGTCACCACACCATCGTGCTGACGGAACTCATCCCCGAAGCTTTGCTGGATCGGAGCCCGGGGATCGTCATCGAGCTGAACGTGTGTTGAACTCGGAGGTGCCGTACGTTCGGTGCTTGGATCGGTCGGATCGTGAAGACGTACGACTACATCAACCGCGTTGTGCTAACGCTTCCGCTTACGGTCTACGAGGGTACGTGGACAAACACTCTCCCCTCTCGTTGCTATGCCATCACCATGATCTTGCGTGTGCGTAGGAAATTTTTTGAAATTACTACGTTCCCCAACAGTGGTATCCGAGCCTAGGTTTTATGCGTTGATGTTATATGCATGAGTAGAACACAAGTGAGTTGTGGGCGATACAAGTCATACTGCTTACCAGCATGTCATACTTTGGTTCAGCAGTATTGTGAGATGAAGCGGCCTGGACCGACATTACGCGTATGCTTACTCGAGACTGGTTTCACCGTTGCGAGCACTCATGCTTAAAGGTGGCTGGCGGGTGTCTGTCTCTCTCAGTTTAGCTGAATCGAGTGTGGCTACGCCCGGTCCTTGCGAAGGTTAAAACAGCACCAACTTGACGAACTATCGTTGTGGTTTTTATGCGTAGGTAAGAACGGTTCTTGCTAAAGCCCGTAGCAGCCACGTAAAATTTGCAACAACAAAGTAGAGGACGTCTAACTTGTTTTTGCAGGGCATGTTGTGATGTGATATGGTCAAGACGTGATGCTATATTTTATTGTATGAGATGATCATGTTTTGTAACCGAAGTTATCGGCAACTGGCAGGAGCCATATGGTTGTCGCTTTATTGTATGAACTGCAAACGCCCTGTAATTGCTTTACTTTATCTCTAAGCAGTAGCGATAGTCGTAGAAGCAATAGATGGCGTAACGACAATGATGCTACGATGAAGATCAAGGTGTCGCGCCGGTGATGATGGTGATCACGACGGTGCTTCGAAGATGGAGATCACAAGCACAAGATGATGATGGCCATATCATATCACTTATATTGATTGCATGTGATGTTTATCCTTTATGCATCTTATCTTGCTTTGATTGACGGTAGCATTTTAAGATGATCTCTCACTAATAATCAAGAAGTGTTCTCCCTGAGTATGCACCGTTGCGAAAGTTCTTCATGCTGAGACACCACGTGATGATCGGGTGTGATAGGCTCTACGTTCAAATACAACGGGTGCAAAACAGTTGCACACGCGGAATACTCAGGTCATACTTGACGAGCCTAGCATATATAGATATGGCCTCGGAACACGGAGACCGAAAGGTCAAGCGTGAATCATATAGTAGATATGATCAACATAGTGATGTTCACCATTGAAACTACTCCATCTCACGTGATGATCGGACATGGTTTAGTTGATTTGGATCACGTGATCACTTAGATGACTAGAGAGATGTCTGTCTAATTGGGAGTTCTTAAGTAATATGATTAATTGAACTTTAATTTATCATGAACTTAGTCCTGGTAGTATTTTACAAATTATGTTGTAGATCAATAGCTTGCGTTGTTGCTTTCATATGTTTATTTTGATATGTTCCTAGAGAAAATTATGTTGAAAAATGTTGGTAGCAATGATGCGGATTGGATCCGTGATCTGAGGTTTATCCTCATTGCTGCACAGAAGAATTATGTCCTTAATGCACCGCTAGGTGATAGACCTATTGCAGGAGCAAATGCAGACGTTATGAACGTTTGGCTAGCTCAATATGATGACTACTTGATAGTTTAGTGCACCATACTTAACAGCTTAGAATCGGGACTTCAAAGACATTTTGAACGTCATGGACCATATGAGATGTTCCAGGAGTTGAAGTTAATATTTCAAGAAAATACCCGAGTTGAGAGATATGAAGTCTCCAACAAGTTCTATAGCTAAAAGATGGAGGAGAATCGCTCAACTAGTGAGCATGTGCTCAGATTGTCTGGGTACTTCAATCACTTGAATCAAGTGGGAGTTAATCTTCCAGATAAGATAGTGATTGACAGAATTCTCTAGTCACCATCACTAAGTTACTAGAACTTCGTGATGAACTATAGTATGCAAGGGATGACGAAAACGATTCTCGAGCTCTTCATGATGTTGAAATCAACGAAGGTAGAAATTGAGAAAGAGCATCAAGTGTTGATGGTTGACAAGATCACTAGTTTCAAGAAAAGGGCAAAGGGAAAGAAAGGGAACTTCAAGCAGAATGGCAAGCAAGTTGTCACTCCCGCGAAGAAGCCCAAAGCTGGACCAAAGCCTAAAACTGAGTGATTATACCGCAAAGGAAATGGTCACTAGAAGCGGAAATGCCTTGAATATTTGGTGGATAAGAAGGATGGCAAAGTGAACAAGGGTATATTTGATATACATGTTATTGATGTGTACCTTACTAGTGTTTATAGTAACCCCTGAGTATTTGATAATTGTTCGGTTGCTAAGATTAGTAACTCGAAACAGGAGTTACAGAATAAACAGAAACTAGTTGAGGGTGAAGAGACGATGTGTGTTGGAAGTGGTTCCAAGATTCATATGATCATCATCACACACTCCCTATACCTTCGGGATTAGTGTTAAACCTAAATAAATGTTATTTGGCGTTTGCGTTGAACATGAATATGATTTGATCATGTTTATTGCGATACGGTTATTCATTTAAAGTCAAAGAATAATTGTTGTTCTGTTTACATGAATAAAACCTTCAATGGTCATACACCCAATGAAAATAGTTTGTTGGATCTTGATCGTAATGATACACATATTCATAATATTGATGCCAAAAGATGCAAAGTTAATAATGATAGTGCAACTTGTTTGTGGCACTGCCGTTTGGGTCATATCGGTGTAAAGCGCATGAAGAAACTCCATAACGATGGATTTTCGGAATCACTTGGTTATGAATCATTTGATGCTTGCGAACCGTGCCTTTTGGGCAAGATGACTAAAACTCCGTTCTCCGGAACAATGGAACAAGCTACTGACTTATTGGAAATAATACATACTGATGTATGCGATCCAATGAGTGTTGATGCTCGTGGCAAGTATCGTTATTTTCTGACCTTCACAAGATGATTTGAGCAGATATGGGTATATCTACTTGATGAAACATAAGTCTGAAATAGTTGAAAGGTTCAAAGAATTTCAGAGTGAAGTGGAAAAATCATCATAACAAGAAAATAAAGTTTCTGCGATCTGATCGCGAAGACGAATATTTGAGTTACGAGTTTGGTCTTCAATTAAAACAATGTGGAATAGTTTCACAGCTCACGCCACATGGAACACCACAATGTAATGGTGTGTCCGAACGTCGTAATCGTACTTTACTAGATATGGTGCGATCTATGATGTCTCTTATCGGTTTACCACTATCGTTTTGGGGTTATGCATTAGAGACAGTTGCATTCACTTTAAATAGGGCACCATCAAAGTCCGTTGAGACGACGCCTTATGAATTGTGGTTTGGCAAGAAACCAAAGTTGTCGTTTCTTAAATTTTGGGGCTGCGATGCTTATGTGAAAAAAGTTTCAACCTGATAAACTCAAACCCAAATCGGAGAAGTGCGTCTTCATAGAATACCCAAAGGTAACTATTGGGTACACCTTCTATCACAGATCCGAAGGCAAGTTATTCGTTGCTAAAATGGATCCTGTCTAGAGAAGAAGTTTCTCTCGAAAGAAGTGAGTGGGAGGTAAGTAGAACTTGATGAGGTAACTATACCTGCTCCCTTATTGGAAAGTAGTTCATCATAGAAATCTGTTCCTGTGACTACTACACCAATTAGTGAGGAAGTTAATGATGATGATCATGAAACTTCAGATTAAGTTACTACAGAACCATGTAGGTTTTCCAGAGTAAGATCCGCACCAGAGTGGTACGGTAATCCCGTTCTAGAAGTCATGTTACTAGACCATGATGAACCTACGAACTATGAGGAAGCGATGATGAGCCCAGATTCCTCGAAATGGCTTGAGGCCATGAAATCTGAGATAGGATCCATGTATGAGAACAAAGTATGGACTTTGATTGACTTGCTGGATGATCAGCAAGCCATGTTAAATAAATGGATCTTCAAGAGGAAGACAGACACTGATAGTAGTGTTACTATCTACTAAGCTCGACTTGTTGCGAAAGGTTTTCAACAAGTTCAAGGTATTGAATACGATGAGATTTTCTCACTTGTATCGAAGCTTGAGTCTGTCAGGATCATGTTAGCAATTGCCACATTTTATGAAATCTGGCAAATGGATGTGAAAACTGCATTCCTTAATGGATTTATTCAAGAAGAGTTGTATATGATGCAACCAGAAAGTTTTTGTCAATCCTAAAGATGCTAACAAAGTGTGCAAGCTCTAGCAATCCATCAATGGACTGGTGCAAGCATCTCGGAGTTGGAATATATGCTTTGATGAGTTGATCAAAGCATATGGTTTTATACAGACTTTTGAAGAAGCCTGTATTTACAAGAAAGTGAGTGGGAGCTCTGTAGCATTTCTAATTATTATATGTGGATGACATATTGTTAATTGGAAATGATATGGAAATTCTGGATAGCATGAAAGGATACTTGAATAAGAGTTTTTCAAAGCAAGACCTCGGTGAAGCTGCTTACACATTGAGCATCAAGATCTATATAGATAGATCAAGACGCTTGATAAGATTTTTCAATGAGTACATACCTTGATAAATTTTTGAAATAGTTCAAAATGGAACAGTCAAAGAAGGAGTTCTTGCCTGTATTACAAGGTGTGAAGTTGAGTAAGACTCAAGACCCGACCATTGCAAAAAATAGAAAGAGAATGAAAAGTCATTCCCTATGCCTCAGTCATAGGTTCTATAAAGTATGCTATGCTGTGAACTAGACCTATTGTATACCTTGCTCTGTGTTTGGCAAAGGAATACAATTTTGATCTAATAAGTAGATCACTGGACATGGGTCAAGAATATCCTTAGTGAGGACTAAGGAGATGTTTCTCGATTATGGAGGTGATAAAAGAGCCCGTCGTTAAAGTTACAACGATGCAAGCTTTTACACCAATCCAGATGACTCAAAGTCTCAATCTGGATACATATTGAAAGTGGGAGCAATTAGCTAGAGTAGCTCCGTGCAGAGCATTGTGGACATAGAATATTTGCGAAATACCTACGGCTCTGAATATGACAGACCCGTTGATTGAGCTTCTCTCACGAGCAAAACATGATCATACTCTAGTAAACCCTTTGGGTGTTGATCACATGATGATGTGAACTATGGGTATTAATCACATGCAGATGTGAATATTGGTGTTAAATCACATAGCGATGTGAACTAGATTATTGACTCTAGTGCAAGTGGGAGACTGAAGGAAATATGCCCTAGAGGCAATAATAAAGTTATTATTTATTTCCTCATATCATGATAAATGTTTATTATTCATGCTAGAATTGTATTAACCGGAAACATGATACATGTGTGAATACATAGACAAACATATAGTCACTAGTATGCCTCTACTAGACTAGCTCATTAATCAAAGATGGTTATGTTTCCTAACCATAGACATGTGTTATCATTTGATTAATGGGATCACATCGTTAGGAGAATGATGTGATTGACATGACCCATTCCGTTAGCCTAGCACTTGATCGTTTAGTATATTGCTATTGCTTTCTTCATGACTTATACATGTTCCTGTAACTATGACAATTATGCAACTCCCGTTTACCGAAGGAACACTTTGGGTACTACCAAACATCATAACGTAACTGGGTGATTATAAAGGAGTACTACAGGTGTCTCCGAAGGTACATGTTGAGTTGGCATATTTCGAGATTAGGTTTTGTCACTCCGATTGTCGGAGAGGTATCTCTGGGCCCTCTCGGTAATGCACATCACTATAAGCCTTGCAAGCAATGTGACCAAATGAGTTGGTTACGGGATGATGCATTACGGAACGAGTAAAGAGACTTGCCGGTAACGAGATTGAACTAGGTATTGGATACCGACGATCAAATCTCGGGCAAGTAACATACCGATGACAAAGGGAACAACGTATGTTGTTATGCGATTTGACCGATAAAGATCTTCGTAGAATATGTAGGAACCAATATGAGCATCTAGGTTCCGCTATTGGTTATTGACCGAGAATAGTTCTAGGTCATGTCTACATAGTTCTCGAACCCGTAGGGTCCGCACGCTTAACGTTACGATGACAGTTTTATTATGAGTTTATAAGTTTTGATGTACCGAAGTTTGTTCGGAGTCCCGGATGTGATCACGGACGTAACGAGGAGTCTCGAAATGGTCGAGACATAAAGATTGATATATTGTAAGCCTATATTTGGACATCAGAATCATTCCGGGTGAAATCGGCATTTTACCGGAGCACCGGGAGGTTACCGGAACCCCCCCCCGGGGGTTATTGGGCCTACATGGGCCTCGAGGGAGAAGAGAGAAGGAGGCAGGAGGGGGCCGTGCGCCCCTCCCCTTCCTAGTCCGAATAGGACAAGGGAAGGGGGGCGGCGCCCCCCCTTTCCTTCCCCTCTTCCTCCTCTTTCCCCCCTTCTCCTATTCCAACTAGGAAAGAAGGGAGTCCTACTCCCGGTGGGAGTAGGACTCCCCCCTTGGCGCGCCCTCCTTGGCCGGCCGCCTCCTCCCCCCTGGCTCCTTTATATACGGGGGCGGGGGGCAACCCATGGACACACAAGTTGATCTACGGATCGTTCCTTAGCCGTGTGCGGTGCCCCCCTCCACCATATTCCACCTCGGTCATATCGTCGCGAAGCTTAGGCGAAGCCCTGCGCCGGTAGAACATCATCATCGTCACCACGCCGTCGTGCTGACGGAACTCATCCCCGAAGCTTTGCTGGATCGGAGCCCGGGGATCGTCATCGAGCTGAACGTGTGCTGAACTCGGAGGTGTCGTACGTTCGGTGCTTGGATCGGTCGAATCGTGAAGACGTACGACTACATCAACCGCGTTGTGCTAACGCTTCCTCTTACGGTCTACGAGGGTACGTGGACAAACACTCTCCCCTCTCGTTGCTATGCCATCACCATGATCTTGCGTGTGCGTAGGAAATGTTTTGAAATTACTACGTTCCCCAACACAAAGGACATGTTTCTCGTTTATGGAGGTGACGAAGAGCTTGTCGTAAAGGGTTATGTCGACGCTAGCTTCAACACAGATCTGGATGACTCTAAGTCACAAATCGGATACGTGTATATGTTGAATGGTGGAGCAGTAAGTTGGTGCAGCTGCAAGCAGAGCGTCGTGGCGGGATCTACATGTGAAGCGGAGTACATGGCAGCCTCGGAGGCAGCGCATGAAGCAATTTGGGTGAAGGAGTTCATCACCAACCTAGGAGTCATACCCAATGCGTCGGGGCCGATCAAACTCTTCTGTGACAACACTGGAGCTATTGCCCTTGCCAAGGAGCCCAGGTTCCACAAGAAGACCAGGCACATCAAGCGTCGTTTCAACTCCATCCGTGAAAATGTTCAAGATGGAGACATAGATATTTGCAAAGTACATACGGATCTGAATGTCGCAGATCCGTTGACTAAACCTCTCTCGCGAGCAAAACATGATCAACAACAGAACTCTATGGGTGTTCGATTCATCACAATGTAACTAGATTATTAACTCTAGTGCAAGTGGGAGACTGTTGGAAATATGCCCTAGAGGCAATAATAAAAGGATTATTATTATATTTCCTTGTTCATGATAATTGTCTTTTATTCATGCTATAACTGTATTATCCGGAAATTGTAATACACGTGTGAATACATAGACCATAACATGTCCCTAGTGAGCCTCTAGTTGACTAGCTCGTTTGTCAATAGATAGTCATGGTTTCCTGACTATGGACATTAGATGTCATTGACAACGGGATCACATCATTAGGAGAATGATGTGATGGACAAGACCCAATCCTAAGCATAGCACAAGATCGTGTAGTTCATTTTGCTAGAGCTTTTCCAATGTCAAGTATCTCTTCCTTAGACCATGAGATCGTGTAACTCCCGGATACCGTAGGAATGCTTTGGGTGTACCAAACGTCACAACGTAACTGGGTGACAATAAAGGTGCACTACAGGTATCTCTGAAAGTGTCTGTTGGGTTGACACGGATCGAGACTGGGATTTGTCACTCCGTATGACGGAGAGGTATCACTGGGCCCACTCGGTAGTGCATCATCATAATGAGCTCAAAGTGACCAAGTGTTTGGTCACGGGATCATGCATTACGATACGAGTAAAGTGACTTGCCGGTAACGAGACTAACGAGGTATTGGGATACCGACGATCGAGTCTCGGGCAAGTACATACCATCTAACAAAGGGAATTGCATACGGGGTTGATTGAATCCTCGACATCGTGGTTCATCCGATGACATCATCGAGGAGCATGTGGGAGCCAACATGGGTATCCAGATCCCGCTGTTGGTTATTGACCGGAGAGCCGTCTCGGTCATGTCTGCATATCTCCCGAACCCGTAGGGTCTACACACTTAAGGTTCGGCGACGCTAGGGTTATTAGGAAGACTTGTATGTGATTACCGAAAGTTGTTTGGAGTCCCGGATGGGATCCCGGACGTCACGAGGAGTTCCGGAATGGTCCGGAGGTAAAGATTTATATATGGGAAGTTGTCATACGGACACCGGAAGGTTTCGGGGGCATATCGGTATTGTACCGGGGCCACCGGAAGGGTTCCGGGGGTCCACTGGGAGGGGCCACCCCTCCCGGGGGGGGCACATGGGCCGCGTGGGGCAGGAGCCAGCCCCTGGAGGGCTGGGCGCCCCCCCCCTTGGGCCCATGCGCCTAGGGTTGGGGGGGAACCCTAGAGGGGGCGCCCCCCTTGCTTGGGGGGAAAGTCCCCCCTCCCTGGCCGCCGCCCCCCCCTCTAGATCCCATCTAGAGGGGCCGGCCCCCCTTGCCCCTTCCCCTATAAATAGAGGGGTGAGGGGAGGGCTGAACGACCAAGCCAAGGCGCAGCCCCTCCCCTCCCCAACACCTCTCCTCCTCCGTTGTGTGCTTGGCGAAGCCCTGTCGGAGTACTGCCTCTCCACCATCATCACGCCATCGTGCTGCTGCTGGAGCCTTCTTCCTCAACCTCTCCTTCCCCCTTGCTGGATCAAGAAGGAGGAGACGTCGCCCGTACCGTACGTGTGTTGAATGCGGAGGTGCTGTCCGTTCAGCACTTGGTCATCGGTGATCTGAATCACGGCGAGTACGACTCCATCATCACCGTTCCCTCGAACGCTTCCGTACGCGATCTACAAGTGGTATGTAGATGCAAACTCACTCCCTTGACTCGTTGCTTAGATGAACTCATAGATGGATCTTGGTGAAACCGTAGAAAAAATTTTAATTTTCTGCAACGTTCCCCAACACTTTCAACTTGAGGGGCAGGTATTTAGTGGCGTGGAGATCATCTCCGAGAGCCATGTAGATGTGAAGGATAAAGTCCTCAATCCAGACCCCAGGGTCTGTCGTTCCATCGTATGCCTCTATATTCACGGGTTTAAATCCCTCTAGAAATTCATGATCCAGCACCTCATCGGTGAAGCACAGGGGGTGTGCGGCACCCCTGTATTTGCATGTGTCGTGGCATGCTGTCGATGGTTGTTGTGTTCGGTGTTGATTCCGAGCTAGTATTCGATCAATATGGTCATTTTGGTGGCTGTGATCCTGCGCCTGAACGCGCTTCCTAGATCCGTAGATGGACCTGGCCATACCGGCTTTTTTGTCCAAGAGCTCATGTAAATCGTGTGCGGACTAGTGTGCGGCATCATTAGCCGCCCTGTCGCGACCACGAGGTGGTCGGTCCGGCAGATCGGTCATTTTATTTTTCGGCTGAATGGGATCTATAGCCTCATCGTCGAATTCAGGCAGCAGCTTGCGCTTTGGGTAGCTCTTTGTGTGGCGATTGCCACCGTATTTTTCTTCAATGTCAAGCACTTTGTTCCATCTGCGGTTGAGCGTGTCCTGCCCGGCCTTAAGCCTTTGCTTCTGCTTCTTCAAGCTCCTCACGGTGGCAATAAGCCTTCTATGGAGGTTCTCTTGTTCCAAGTGTTTTTCCGGGATGATGAGTGCATCGTCGTCCGGACTGTTCTCCTCTCCGGAGACAGGTTGATCAGTTTTACCCTTGGGATCGCCATCATCGGACATCGGCTCCGGACTATGTTCACCGTCCCCTGGCACTTCCTGCTCCATCGTTGGGTCCATGGGGTCGTCGTTTCCTTTGGAGTCGACCGGGGTGTTATTCTTTCTTGCGTTGTTATCGTTGTTTTTACTGTGGCGGGATTTAGAGCGGCGCCTACGTCGTCGCTTTGGTTGCTGCACGAGGGCATTATCCTCCATTGCATCCTTCCGCTCCTCACCGCTATTTTCTTTGGGTGTATCCACCATGTATATATCATATGACGAAGTGGCAGTCCAGCACCTTGTGGGCGGTGGTTCCTGTTCTTCTCCTGCATCGTCGTCCATACCGTCGATGTCTTCGGAGTCGAAGTCAAGCATGTCGGTGAAGTTATCGACAGTGGCTATTAAGTGGGTGGTGGGTGGGGAATGAATTTCTTCGTCGTCCGCTTCCCGCTCAAGCCGGATATAGTTTGGCCAAGAATCTCCTGACAGAGAGAGAGACCACAATGAATTTAGCACGTTGCCCAAGGGCGAGTGCTGAAAGATATCCGCGGAGGTAAAATCCGTGATCGGTGCCCAACCAGATTCGATAGCCACGGACGCACACGGTTCGGAACCTATAGCCGGAGACGAGTCCGAGGGTCCGATGACATAGATCTCTTTGGAGGTGAAGTCTGTGTTCGGCTCCGTCGAAGATCAAGTCTCCGCGGATGTCGGCAGTGTAGTTCAAGTTTCCAAACCTGACCTGACGGCCAGGGGCGTAGCTATCGATCTGCTCCAGATGGCCAAGCGAGTTGGCCTGCAATACGAAGCCGCCGAATATGAAGATCTGTCCGGGGAGGAAAACCTCACCCTGGACCGCATCGTTGCAGATGATTGAAGGAGCCATCAAGCCTTATCGTGACGACACAGTGGAACTCTCAATGAAAGCACCAATGTCGGTGTCAAAACCGGCGGATCTCGGGTAAGGGGTCCCGAACTGTGCGTCTAAGGCTAATGGTAACAGGAGGCGGGGGACATGATGTTTACCCAGGTTCAGGCCCTCTCGATGGAGGTAATACCCTACTTCCTGCTTGATTGATCTTGATGATATGAGTATTAAAAGAGTTGATCTACCACGAGATCATAGAGGCTAAACCCTAGAAGCTAGCCTATGATTATGATTGTTCTTATCCTACGGACTGAACCCTCCGGTTTATATAGACACAGGAGGGGGCTAGGGTTACACAGAGTCGGTTACAGAGAAGGAGATCTACATATCCGAATTGCCAAGCTTGCCTTCCACGCAAAGGAGAGTCCCACCCGGACATGGGACGAAGTCTTCAATCTTGTATCTTCATAGTCCAACAGTCCGGCCAAAATATATAGTCCGGCTGTCCGAGGACCCCTTAATCCAGGACTCCCTCCCCCCCCCCCCCCCCCAACACACAGACACACCCCAAAAAACACACATACACATTTGTGATCCTTCTAAGGCAGGATGACCCAAGCTATTCTGGGTGCCTTGTGACACCTTGTACTCTAGCCTCTACAATAATGCCAATGTCATCTTCTTCCACCCCCTGGCTCACCACCGTTCCCCAATTCTCAATGGACGTGTGCAAGAATAACAGAAGTGGAGAAAATAAAAATGGTTAGATGCTCAAATCTAAATAAAGTATATGCTAATAAAATCAATTATGTTTGAGTCAAAATTATTAGACATGAGTGCAAAGGAAAAAACTCTCAAATCATCAAATCATGGCCCCCCGAATCGCCTCGACGACACTATTGTTCCCATCTGGTGCCGCCTTTCCCCACCTGCGAGTCATCCCGCTACCACCCGCGTTTCCCTTTCCCTGCAGTCAGATCATGTTGTTGCCATTGTCCTTGCCTGCTACTCCAATCGAGAAATGGCCGTGCTGCGAGACAAACGATGACAACCTCGACCTGCACCCCATAGATTGCGGATGGCAAACGCTTGTTCATAAGGCCATGTTGATTGTGTACTGGTTGCAATATTTTTTTCCTCCTCATTGTCAAGAAAGATCTAAAGATAAACCAACCCTCTCATCTTGCTATGTTAGAGCAAGAACAATGAGAAATGTATAGGACGAGGAATGTAGCAGCCCAGCGGTAGAATGGATTCTTTAAATTCATAAACAAAACATATTGGAAAACCCAATGCAAATTTTTACTATTATAATACAACTTTAATCTATTCATTGATTTTCTTTAGACTATGTTTGGATGTATGAATTGGAAGGCACAATACTGCATTGGGCCGAATACCAACTCTCCAAGGAAACTGAAATCGGTCTGAATACGAATTATGTGCTTTGGTTGTTCACTGAATTGCCCCATGGAATCTTATAATTAGGCTTCTATTTCAAATCCAGTTTGGATGACAAACTTCAGAATTGCATATATACATGAGTAGGCAGATTATGCCTTGCTCTGCATGTATCAGAACAAAATCTACATAATTTGCGACTATATTTACAGGTCCATATACCAGTCAAATGCATTCAAATGATTCTAGGAATGCACCACCACAGCAAAAATGTTCACGCAATGGATGCAACAATTATTTTCTAGGACAATAAAGCAGCAAGCACATCGGCAACCATCATTAGAAGCACTAGCAGCAGAAAATTCCTCCCGGAATAAAACTCACCACCCAATTCCCAGCGAGAGTTTCTCTTCTTCTCCACGACATAGGAAAATACATCACAGTAGCTATCAAGGATAGCAATACCATTCATCCATCTCTCTCTCTCTCCACGAGCGCTATTTATCGCATTCAGCAAGGCCGAAGGTTCGTCCCGCTGAAGCGATTCTACCAATCGGGTCGGCCCAGTAGCGCACAGTGAAACAGAAAAATAAGGAAGAAAATGAGGAGAGCAACTAGTTTGACGAGCACTTCTTCGGAAGCCTCAAAACGATCAGCATCACTTAGCGTGCTCTCAGCCGCCACCACGTGTCGCGCTTTGGACGCTCGCTTCGGGTTTTTTTTCACACGCGTTTTGGTTCATTTTTGGTTTTCATTTTCTGGTTTTCATTATTTGGTTTTGTTGTGTGAAAAATGAAAACTTTAGTATGTTTCATTTTTGTTTCTCATTTTCTGGTTTTGTTGTGTTTCTTTTGTTTTTGTTCTACATTTTTTTATATTCCGAAAATATTTTCTTACTAAATGATCGACATTTCTTGTATACACTTTCAACATTGTCCAAACGTTTATTTAACATTTTATAAATACTTGTTCAACTTTTTTAATACTTATTCAACATTTTTCAAAGTTCAACATTTTTCAGATAATCGTTCAATATTTGAAATACTTGGTCAACATTTTCCGAATACTTGTTCAATATTGATAATACGTATTCAACAATTTTCCAATAATTTTTTAATATTTTTAAATACTTTTTCAACATTTTTCAAAGTTCAGTATTTTTTAATACTTATTCAACATTTTCAAATACTTGTGCAGCATTTTTAATATACTTGTTCAACATTTTTTAATACATATTCAATATTTTTCAAATACTTGTTAAACATTTTTTAAACTTGTTCAACATTTTTGAATACCTATTCAACATATTTGAAATACTTGTTCAACATTGTTTAAATACATAATCAACTTTTTGCATACATATTTGAATTTTACTGTATAAATTTTGTGTATAGATGATAAAGAATTTTTTCAGTATGCATTCAACATTTTTTTTCAAATGCTTAGTGTATATTTTTTAAAATGTTTTTTTTACTTTGATTGACAGTTAGGTCATGTTCCCTCTGTCGGTTTATGCATCATGTTCTAAGTACATGGCAGGATGGCTAGCATCACAGCTCCTAGCGAAGCAACCAAGGCTCAAATCCTGGTACCTACCAGTTTTTCTTTTTCGGTCGAGTTCGAGGCAGGTGCTCGAAGAGGCGTGTCTTGGAGCCACAGATCCATTCCAAAGGAGTGAGCAGGGCCTGCCCTGGTGTATGGTCAGAGGGGCGACAGCCCATGGCCCAGGACGGAGGGGGCCCATGATGTAGTATAGATATACTCCCTCCGTTCTAAATTTAAGTCTTTGTAGAGATTCCACTGGGTGGACGACATACGGAGCAAAATGAATGAATCCACACTTAAAATAATCTATATACATCCGTATGCAGTTCATAGTGGAATCTCTACAAAGACTTATATTTAAGAACGGAGGGAGTATAATATAGCTGAGTCAGGTGTCGCGTGCTCCGTTCCTAAATTTAAGTCTTTGTAGAGATTCCACTGGGTGGACGACATACGGAGCAAAATGAATGAATCCACACTTAAAATACATCTATATACATCCGTATGCAGTTCATAGTGGAATCTCTACAAAGACTTATATTTAGAAACGGAGGGAGTATAATATAGCTGAGTGAGGTGTCGCGTGCATGGAGGACTGTGGTCGCCGTCATCGAGCTCGTGGACCCACGATGCGGTTCGAAGCCTATGGTTCGATGTGTGAATTGGAGGACACAACATTGCATTGGGCTGAATACCAATTCTCCAAGGAAACTGAAATCGGTCTGAATACCAATGATGTTGTTTGGTTGTTCACTAAATTGGCTCATTTAATCTTATAGTTAGGCTTCAATTCCAAATCCTGTTTGGATGCCAAACTTTGGAATTGCATATGTAAATGAGTATGGAGATTACTTTGCTCTTTGTGTATCGAAACAAAAGTTGCAGTCTCTGACTATATTTGCATGTTTATATTGCAGTCAAACATATTCGAATGATTCTAGAAATGCAGCACGCAACAAAAATGTTCACACAATGGCTGCAATAATTCTTTTCTAGGATAATATAGCAGCAAGCACACAAGCAACCATCATTAGAAGCATTAGCAGCCGAAAATTACTCTCTGAATAAAATTCATCGGCAAAAACATTCAGTGTTCTTACAGACTCGGTGGCATTCAGCGACAGCAAAATTCAGTAGCAGCAGAGCACCACCCAATTACTATATTCACGTGTCTATATAGCAATCAAACACATTCGAATGATTCGAGGAATGCACCACCACAACAAAAATGTTCATGCAATGGCTGCAACAATTCTTTTCTAGGACAATATAGCAGCAAGCACAGAAGCACTAGCAGCAGAAAATTCCTCTCTGAATAAAACTCACCAGCAACAACATTCAGCGTTCTTACCTAGCATTGTGTCGATTGGGCCTTCGAGTTCGAGGTATGTGCTCGAAGGGGTGCGTCGAGGACCTGTTCATGGCTGGTGACATTACTGCAGATCTCGGAGCCGCAGATCCATTCCAGAGTGAGGTGTCGCGTGCATGGAGGACTGTGGTCACAGTCATCGAACCCCGTGGACCCATAATGCACTTCGAAGCCTATGGTTGCCTCATGCGTGGGGTAGCTCCTGGCCGACCGCCGGTGTCGAGCTCCTGGGCGCCGCTGCTCTTTTTCTTTTTGGCGAGGGGCGCCGCCGCTCTTCTCCTCTCCCCTTGATGTAGTGAAGCGATTTCAGACAATGCGGAGGTGTGCGGGAATTGAGTCAAGTTTTTCCCATCATTTTTTTTCATCTAAAAAAAAGTGGTTGTATTGGGGACTGGCGAGTACCAATTGACAAATCCAAAGCCGGAATACATTTAGCCAAACGCAATTAATGTTTATTTTCATTCCATTTGCAACCCCGGCGGATATGTATAGACTATGGGAATATAGCCGTTGCTGAATAGAGATGTTAAAGATTAGTCGTTGAGATATAAACGTTGGAGAACGAAGTGCTAAGAATATAGCCGTTGTTGAATAGAGACGTTGGAGATTAGTCGGTGAGATATAAACGTTGCAGAATAGAGTGCCAAGAATATAGCCGTTGTTGAATAGAGACGTTGGAGATTAGTCGGTGAGATATAAACGTTGGAGAATAGAGTGCTAAGTATATAGTCGTTGTTGAATAGAGACGTTGGAGATTAGTCGGTGAGATATAAACGTTGGAGAATAGAGTGGTAAGAATATAGCCGTTGTTGAATAGAGACGTTGGAGATTAGTCGGTGAGATATAAACGTTGGAGAATAGAGTGCTGAGATATGAACATTTGAAAAAAAAAAGATGTTAGACAATAACGGCTAGAAAATAGACGTTGCAATATAGACATTACAAAATAGATTTGTCGTGCATTAAGTGGGGATTTAATGGCTCCATTCCGCTGCCACTATATATAGATGTTCACATAGTCGAAGGAAGTATGAACGTGTCCAGATCAAAAATAAGAAGCTTGAGAACATCCCAAATCATCAAATCCTTGTTGTCCTGCCTTACCGTGCTACCACTCTCTGCTACCCTCATCTCTCCGCCCTTTCGCACCTCCCGAATTGCCTAGTCGCCATTTCACCTTCTTCACTGCTCTCGGTTAGTTTTTGCACTCACAAACCATCATGGCCACGCCCCAGAACACACCGATGTTGACAGCATCAGTCTGCGTCCCAGAGACTGTGCATGGTACACACTCCTTCAAAATCGACAGGTACGACCTTCATCGGGGTTTCGGTGTCGGCAACTGCATCCAGTCCGCTAACTTCACTGTTGGCGGCCATGAATGGTGCATCCGCTTCTACCCCGACGGCTACAACGAGGATAACAAAGACTACGTGTCAGTTTTTCTCCAGCTCAAGACCAAGAACATTGAGGTGAGGGCGATATACAATCTGGTGTTGGTCAATCAAGCAATACAGCCGCCGGTGTTGCCTTCCAACTTCGCAAACTTCAGCGACGGACCTCCTGTGGTGTTTGACACTCGCAATGACAAACTCGAGGCATGGGGTTTTGTTGCATTCAAGAAGAAGAGCGAGATCGAAGGCTCATCATACATTTTGGACAACTCAATCATCGTCGCATGTAACCTTACTATTATCACATTAAAGGATGCCAAGGAGGTGGAAGCTGGGTTGGTCGGTGACATCCAAGTGCCGCCATCCGAATTGGTTGCTAACCTTAGTAAATTGTTGGGATCTACAAAGGGAGCTGACATGTGTTTCAAGGTCCAAAATGAGGTATTCCATGCTCACGAGATCATCCTCGCGATGCGGTCGCCGGTCTTCTGGGCAGAGTTCTACGGGCCGAAGAGGATCGAGCATAGGCACGTCAAAAACTTTGAAGATATGCAGCCCGGTGTCTTTAGAGAACTGCTCCACTTCATCTACACCGACTCGTTGCCTCCGATGAAGGACCTCAATGCTGATGGGTACGAACAAATGCTCGGGCATTTACTTGTGGTTGCAGATAGATATGACATGAAAAGGATGAAGTCAATGTGCGAGAGAAAATTTTGCCAGAGGTTTGATCAAGAGACTGTGGTGACAACATTAGTTCTGGCCGTCCAGTACAATTGCAGCATCCTCAAAGATGCTTGCATTAAATTTATCAACTCCTTGAGTACTGTGGATGGTGTGGTTGCAAGTAAAGGGTATCAACAACTAAAAAGAGAATGCCCTACTATCTTTGCCGATATGTGGGAGAAGGCAGCCAAGGCTCGAAAATTTTAGATGTTCACTCTAGATAAATTCTCCGAGTAGTTACTTCACTTGATGCCATAGCAACCTGAGATCATTATTTTGTCTATTTGTTTTGGAAAATTGTAAGTTCTACATATGCTATACCAACAGTATCCAATTAGATGCTTTTGTCTATTGATGAGCATCACATTTACCATTCCAAAGTAGTGCTCATTTCATTTTTCAAAGTAGTGAGCCATTGGCTACCAAGACCACATCTATTGTGGATTGTAGTGCATAGTTAGAAAACAGAAACTGCAAGAAATTAATTGATTGATCTAAAAATTGTATATTATAAAGTAAAATACACCACAATTTCTAAAACAATTCGAGGGGTGTCACGTAAGTGCTAATATAATGAAAATTCAAATTTGGGTCCTAAAAGTTTGCCCACCCACCCCCCCCCCCCCCCCCCCCCGCACAAAAAAGGTCGTATGTTTCTGATTTTTTTACCCTACAAACCTACGCAGGTGTTGTCTAGCCATCAATCTGGTCAACCCTTCCATCCCATTCCCCTTATTCTCTCGCATGATCCAATCATTGCCATCCCGCATCTGTGTTGCCACTAATTGTGTTGTGCCATGACCAGCTTCATCTCACTCTTCTACTTGGTTCGCAGCTGCTACTGTCAGCTCCACCGCGTGTGGTAGTGAACCACGGTGCAGAAGGGGTCGGGGCCTCTCTACTGATGGTCCGCCTACCGATGTGAGGATGCTGGGCGCTGGCACCGGGCCAGATGAAGATGTGTCCTACCACCGCGGCCTTGCCGTGACAAGTATATTTGTTTTGACTATCAAAAATTACTTTTTTATGACAATGGCAACTCTATTTATTTGACAATGGCAAATTTCTTTTTTGCATGGTGTATTGTTTTCGTTATCTCACCATGGCAAATTTACATTTTAGACCATCGCCCATTTTATTTTTGGACCAAGGCCAACGTTTTTTTAGCTTTTGCCATGTCACACAATATAGTTTTGACCATATTAGTAATAAAATTCTTGACATGCACAAAAACATTTTATATAAGGCAAAGTTGTTAAAACATTTTCCATGGCAAATTCACTTTATGGCCCTTGGCAAATTTATTCTTTTAGACAATGTCAAACTTCCTTTGAGATCATGGAAAATTTATTGTTTGGACCATGGCAAAATCATTGCTTGGACCATGGCAAATTTGTTTTGTTTTGGACGATGGAAAATTTCTTTCTAAACACCAAGCAAACTTTTATCTTATACAATATCATATATTTTTATTTGGATTTTTTATAACATTGCAAATGTGTTTATCAAAGCATGTTGAAAGGGCATGTAGCCCTTAAGTGTGGTTTTGGTGATTAATGACAATCCCTACGGATAATGTTTTCATTGAAATATATTTGAAGGGAATGTGCATAGATGGTGCATCAAGGATATTTGATGGAATCAAGGATAAAGTCCATATATATGAAAATATGTTTGCTCTAAGTATTCGTACTAATTGACAAATTCCTATGGAGCATCAAGTGCATTGAATCCTATATGAAGAAATGTCCCATAGTGATGCATGAAGCTTGTTGGATTTATGTGGGAAGTATGCCATAAAAATATTCGAGGAAGTCCCCATGGTATCCCTCTTTGGATACCCCATGCGCACGGGCCTCCTGACCCCCGTGTGCATGGGGTCAAGTGTCAACTCTCTAGATACCCCGTGCGCACGGGGTCCCTGACCCCCGTGCACACGAGACCTAGGTTTTGGCACTCGAGGCCCCATATCCAGTGAGGTTTCAAGTTGGTCTTTGGGGATTTATGTTGAAGCCATCAAGATTGATTTTAGTGTCTAACCAAATATATTCAAGGTGGAGTTCGTTAGAGGATCTCAAAGATAGACATATGTGGGCTTTTAAGGATCAAGAGCTTGAGAGTACAATCAAATAGAACAATTCAAGTTATGGTTTCAAGACAAGATCATGGTAAGCTCATGTGTTGGGTTTTCGGTTGATCAAGTCTTGAAGCAAGCAACTAGAGTGAATAATTCATTGTGCCTCTCAAGAGATTATGATGGAGTTTTTAGAGAGCAAATGTTGACCAATATGATATTCATAGTGAAACTTGATATGGTCATGAAAGAACCTTTGGTGATATCTTTCTTGAAGCAATGAAGGGAAATGAAGAGTTCATTGTGGCTTTCAAGAAACCAAGGTGGGACATGAAGTAAAGATGTTGGTTGACCAAGATGAAGCTCAAAGATTATCTAGATGGTCAACTCTCAAAGCGCAATCTTTGTACCACGTCGGATCAAGTGATCTAGTGGTATGGTAAGTAACTGTCAATTATGCTTTGCTAGCTAACCCATGCTATGTGCTTTCTATGTCTATGTGGGTTAGCTGTTTCTCATGGGCTTGCATCAAAAGATAGATTTCAAGTAGCCTATGTGTGGATGACATCAAGTGGTGATGGTTATCGGGTTCGAGGAGTCCAAGTGCAAGATGAGAAGCCGAAGGTTATATGCTTTGAAGTTTGCGATACACATCATGATAATGTGCATGTGAAGATGGGCTTAAGTTAAGGCGTCCCTCATTGCAATATGAAGAAGCATTTCGAGTATGTTCACCAAGTGATTGTGGACAAGAAAAAGATCCAACTTGAGGCAAGCATCAAAGTCATCACCAAGCTCAAGTTGAATGTGCAAGGCAATGTATACCTTAGCTAGGTGTTCCTAGTTTTTCTGGTCTCATGGTGCTTGGATGGAGAGTGGATTATAGGTTTGATAGTCGTACTATCAAGAGGGACTTTCAGGCGAGTAGCTTGATCACGTCGCATGTAGAGAGCTCAAACCTTTGCATTACTTTAATCAATATTTATTGTTGATCTTGGGTGGTTCTCTATGTGAGGACCTTGGGCTTTTCTCTAGCTTCAAAACGAGCCTAAGATCATCGAATTTGGAGTCTGTATGCCTAAGTTACACTGTTTTAGTAAGCTGTTGCAGGCTGTTCTGGGTACCCCGTGGACATGGAGTTTTTGACCCCCGTGGGCATGGGGCCCCGTGGGCACGGGGTCTAAACCCCCGTGGGCACGAGGTGTCCAGGAACTGCCCGTTGAGCCCCAACGACTAGTTTTGGGTTTTGGCTATTTAAGGGCTCCTCCCTCCCACCGATTGGGGTGTTCTTCATACACATTCTAAACATCATTTTGAGCCTATTACCACCTCTCCCAAACCCCTATCTCCCCTCTAAGTGAAGGGGAATTTTTGGATGGATCTTGGAGTCATTTGTTGATTTCCTTCATTGTATCCCCTCTCTTCAATCTCCTACTTTCTTGAGTTACATCTTGTGAGATTGAGAGAGTGTGTTGAGCATTTGTTGCTTGACCTTGCATTGTATTTGTTGCATTGGTTTGAGCTCCCCGCGTCGATTTGTTCGCGTGTGAGCCCGTGAGTTTATTACTCTTGGAGGCTTCCGCCTCCTAGACGGTTTGGTGATATATTGAGAAGTTTGTGGCGAGGCCTAGGTGGCCAAGGTTCGTCCGGAAGCTTCCTTTTATTGTGTGCTCCAAGGAAGGGTGTGAAGTGGCCTAAGTGGTCAAGTTCTTCCGGAAGCTTTCATGTTTGTGGTGTGCTCCGGAGAAGTTTGTAAAGGTGTGGTGGTCGCCTTCAAGACCAACCCCGAGTGAATCGAGGCTCACCCGTTGGGGGTGACTCGAAAGGAAGAATACGGTGAGTCACTTGGTGACGCCCCCGAGCTTTGGCTTCGGCACTGCTCCAATGGAGATTAGCACTCTCACGCGTGTGAACTTTGGGATAAATCCGCGTCCCCGACTCACTTGTGGTTATCTCGTACCCACACCCTTTACTTTCCGCAATTCATACTTGCTCTTATTGATACATCTTGTGCTAGTTGGATTGCTTAGTTGTTCCTACATTTTTCATATATTGTGATATAGTTTGTGCTTGCTAGTTTCCTTAAGTGTCTATCTTGTTTAGCATAGGTTTATTGGTGCACTTAGTTGAGCCAAGCATATTTAGGATTTGTGCTTGAAAAGTATCCATTAGTTTAATTCCGCATTAGGATATACCTTAATCCGTAAAAGTTTTAAAAAGCCTATTCACCCCCCTCTAGTCATCATCTAGATCATTTCAATTGGTATCAGAGCTTTGGTCTCTCCTTTGTAGGCTTCACCTCCTAGAGAGTAAAGATGTCGAGTGATGACACCTTTTGTTTTAGTGGCACAAACTATCACTTGTGGAAAATTCGCATGCTTTGTCATTTTCGGACCACGGGTCCAAATTTTGTGTGAATTGTTCTTGTAAGGGCTCCTCCGTGGAAGGATGACATTTTTCCAACTAATGAGGAAAATGATGATATGCTTTGTGGGTTTGGTGTTAAGAATGCCATAATTCGGTCTATATCCCTTGACACTACTAGGGAAATGCTTATACACAGGAGCTCACCAGTAATGCTTGTTCAAGGAAAGCGTTGTTGCTATATAGCAATAGCGCTTGGGCAGCATGGGCGCTGCTACTATGATCATAGCAGCAGCGCTGAGCCTATAAACGCGCTACTACTACAATTGACAAACCGTTCCAGGTATGCTAGGGATAGTGGTAGCGCTCACTTTTTGCAAGCGCTACTACTATGAATCTTAGCAATAGCGCTTTTTCCCGGACCAGCGCTACTGATAAATTCAGTCCCCCCCTCCTAGACCAAAGTTTAGTCCCACCTCACTTCGTGAACAGAATTTTTACCACCTTAAATATGGTGCTTCTCAAATAATCACAACCACTTGGTCTTCATTGAAATCTATGTGTAGGATCTATGGCAATATGAATCCTCGCATGTACCTATACAGGCGAGGATTCATACTGACAATTTAGATTCTACACAAAAAGATCAATGATGATCAATGCATTTTTAAATTTAGGAGTCTTCGCCGGTTCTTAAATCGGGGAAGGTTCCTATTGACAATTTAGATTTTACACAAAAAGATCATTGATGGCCAATGTACTTTTAATTTTTTTTTTGCATTCTTAGCCTTATCATTAGCGCCTTTCTTTAGAAAGCACTACTGCTAAAATTTGTAGCAGTAGCGCTTTTCTTCAGAAAGCGCTACTGCTACAGATGTTAGCAATAGCGCTTTTTACAGACAAGCGCTACTAGTAAGGGCCCTTATCCAAATTAATTAATCGGCCCGCGCGCATCCTCTCACTCTCCCCCTCACACTCTCGACCGTCGCCTCTCTGTCGCCTCCGTCGCCCTCGTCGTCCTCCTCCTCCACCCCAAGGTCGATCCCTCCCTCCTCCTCCTCCTCCCCCTCCTCCTCCTCCCTCCTCCTCCTTCCTCTCCGGCGCCGGTGGCCTCCTATTCCTCCTCCCTCTCCGCCGGTGGCCCCCTCCTCCTCCTCCCTCTCCGGTGGTCCCCTCTTCCTCCTCCTCCTCCCTCCTCCTCCCTCCTCTCTCCTCCTCCCCTCCTGCTCTCTCCACCTCCTCCTTCCCCTCCTCCTGGCCTCCTTCGATCACACACTCCTCGTCCCTCTTTCTGTAAATAGGTTTTAGTTTTTGTTAAATGTAGGTTTTTGTTTTTAGTAAATTTGAATAGAATAAAATATGAAATTGAAAAAATAAGTAAATGTAGGTCTTTTAAATAGAATAGGAATTTTTTAGAAAATTTGAATAGAATAGGAAATTATAAGTAAATTTGAATAGAATAATTAAATGTAGCTTATGGAGTTTCACTAAGTCCTAAGATGACGATAATAATGTTTTTGTTTATATATTGTTTTTGCAGAAATCAAGGAGCCCCTGCATCATCCCCGCCGTCGTCCCCGTCACCGACCCCCTCCGACCTCGATCGAGGTGAGACCAGCCACCCCATGTTAATTTAATTTAGGTGTTTTAGGTGTTTAATCTTAGAATACTTTAGTATGAACCCTAGTTATGATCGAATCATGTTCAAAATGTAGGTTTAATTAGGTGTACTTAATAGAATTTAGGTGTAGATAATTTGAATACTAATTTATTTTACGATTTGGTTTTGCTTATTGAAAATGCTTAAATTGGAAAACTACTCCATCAAGTTTGAATTCTCATGTGATGTAGATATAAACATGTATATCGTGTGTTGCTCAAATAGGATATGTGCTTGCCCAAGTGGTCGGTTATGTTTGCAGGTTACACCTCCGAGTGGCCTATGTTTTGCCGGAGTGTTGATTAATTTCTATTCTGGTAAATTTCAGGCGCTCGATATGTCCTTTTTTAGCAAAGGTCATGCCGGATTTTTCCGTGAAGTCTGGCATGACTTGTGCTAGAATATGTAGGAAATATCGAGTGGCCTGGATTTTCTAGAAAAATAATTAAACGATATTTCGGGCTGACTTTAAGTCAGTCGAGGCTCCACCATATATGAGAGGACGAAGAATCCCGACTGTTGTCGTGGTGGTCATTTCTCCTTCTTCTCCTTGTGCTAGACCTTTGTTATGCACTAGGGGAAGGAGGAGTAACGACTATCACCGATGGTCGCAAATATCAGAGAGGAATCAGTGAGGGAGAGTGTCCACCATATATGAGAGGACGAAGAATCCCGACTGTTGCCGTGGGGGTAGCTTCTCCTTTGTTCTCGTGTGCTAGACAATTTGGTGTAATGCACTCAAGAACGAAAGGAGGAGCTACCATCACCGACGGCCGAATATATACACCATGTGAGCTGAGAGTTTTCAAGAAAAGATTCGACAGACTGATAGTCAACCCATGATGAATAATAATGATCTAATTTAGTTTTTGTAGTACATATATTTAATTGTACAAGTTTAATATTTGAATTATGAACATAGGAAATGTCGTCGGACGAAGGTCCCGGGGAGTGCTCCTGGTGCGGCGACAATCAGGGTTTCTGCGATAGGCCTCACTTGGTAGAAGGTCGGCGCTTCAGCATTAAGCTCGAGGAGGCCTTCGATTGTGAAATGGTAAACTATGACGCAAAGTGTTTTTTTCGTAATTAAGCTCGACTTCTACTACTTCAACGTGTAATTTTCATCTTTTACAATTCGACTAGCTTATCCCATGACATTCAAGACGCTATGTCTTGGAGAGGATGGGTTTTGAAGATCATGAGAGGAATGAAACAAAGAAAATTAACCTAAGGACCCATCATGGTATGGATTTTGAGGTAAATCTATACAATTCTGAGAGCGTATCCAATTTTGGTTGCCCGGGTTGGGAAGCACTTTGCAAGATGTATGAATTTCAAGAGGGTATGTTTTTCACCATGGATCTTGGTGATCCCGACATTGAGGTAGACAATTTGGACATTTGGGTCCTTGCTGATACACTTCCAATTCTACGGCTATGTGAGTTTCTCAAACATAGTTATTAAGTAATTTATATTGTTTATTTCAAAATAGTTGATAGCTTATTTCCATTGATAGCTTATTTTCATTCTTCAAAGAATGTGCGGAAGATGGTAGACATAACCTACTACACCGATGGCTCTGAGTTAACTTATCAGGAGAAAAATCATCTGGTCGTATTTTGTACTGACCTTGAGAATTACAATGCCTATTATCAAACTCCTCCACATTATGGTCAATACATGCCACTAGTGCACGTGTTGGACCATGATAACTTCCATGGAGATACCCTGGTAAGTTTTTTACTATTACGACATCCGTGCATCTTTTGCATACTTCTAAAACTGAACTACATTGCTAACTACGAAGTTATTACTATGTTTTTCAACAGAAAATCCCGATGGATGGTGTGCCTCATTTGATGTATCAGAATGGTCGCCTTGATGTTTTGAACATACAACCAAGTCATCCTACGAGTCTCACCTGTCCATATCGGATTTCTAAAACCGGTGAACACATGGTAATCAAAGAATGGAAAAAAATATATGGACAATCGTAAGGAGGTTCTTGGAAGCAAGATTGTGCGAAAGGCAATAATTAGAGACAGGATAATCTCCATTCTCCATAATGGAGAGTCAGGGGCTATCTTGTTTTATGTTATACCTAGGAGAAGGTAGTAGGTCCTAGCTAATACTCATGATCATGTGCTAAAAACAACTAAGTAGGATTGGTTAGATGACTATGATGATGGTATCGAGTAGAAGTTGTATGATCAATGATGATGAGTATGATTTGTTATTATGATACAAATGATGAGTTATTTATTATTATGATATATATATATATATATATGTGTGTGTGTGTGTGTATATATATATATATATATATATATATATATATATATAACAGTGGGTGAAATGAACGTGGAGTAGATTCGAGTGGAGGCAACGCGTGGTGCATATCGAAAGTACTACTAATCCAAACTAGTAGTTTGGATTAGTAGTACTTTCGATATGCAGCACATGTTGCCTCCACTTGAATCTACTCCACGTTCATTTCACCCACTGTTATATATAATAACTAAGCATGGTCATAAAATCATATGATAAAAGTACTGGATATAAAACCACAATGAAAATAAGCTGTATTTTTAAAAATACAGGAAAAGTTAGCAGCAACGCTTTTCATAAGAAGCGCTATTGCTACTTAGTACTATCAGTAGCGCTTACTATAGGAAAGCGCCACTGCTAATTAGGTATAGCAGTAGCGCGTCTATCCAGCGCTACTGCTACTAGTTAGCTGTAGCGCCTTAGTGGTAGCGCTTGCACAAGCGCTACTACTAGCTTAAAAACAAGCGCTACTACTAGGGTTTTCCCTAGTAGTGCGAAGTGTTTGAGTTAATTATGACTTGTGTGACGGCTCATGAGATGTGGACCAAACTTTAAGAAATATATGGTGGGTCCAATCTTGTTGATATTCATCATATTGCGGAGGAGTCAATTAAGGAGGTCTCCACATCTTCAAATCATGAAGATCTCCATGTTGCTTCTTCCTCTGTGTACTTGGACATTTCAAGTTCTTCCGCCTCACCATCATGTGGCATGTCCCATGGTAATGACATGGTGAGTGGAAATATCATTTGTGATGATGATGATGATGTGCTCAACATTGAAGATCTTTCATGCATAAAATGCTAATGTTGTAGCTTCTTTGGACTTGAACACATCTAGGAGAAATGACATACATTCTTGTGTTGATAGTCCACGCATGTCATATAGAGATTCCTGGAATACATTGTATGATGATATGCTTGATACTCCTTGTTGTCATGATCTCTATGCTTCTATTTCCTCTAGTTGTTATTTGACTAACCATGTAGAGGAAACAAGAGAAATTAGTGCACACAACACTAATGGAGAAATTGCTGAAGAGCAAAGAAGGAAATCACCATGTTGGAGAGGAAATGCTATGAGCGTCAAGAGGATGGAAATGAATCTCCTACTCTTGTTTATGAAGAATCTTCCTCTGCAAAAGAATCATCATCAACCTCCAATGTTTATATGTGCCTCATGGCAAGAGGTAACACCGAGGTATCATTTACTCTTAGTAATGATATTGATGAGGGTGATGATGAATGTGATAGGGACATGAGTCAAGAAATATTTGAAATTGGTATTTCTCTTCGTGGGGTAAATAACAACACTTATTTGATGTTTAAAGATCTTATTACTCACTTTAATAAGTGTAATGATTTACTTCACAAAGAGCAAGAACAAAATGAAAAACTTGATTGTAACCTTCTTGATGCTCTAGAAACTCATAGAGATTTAGAATCTTCCAAAGAAGAGATTAAAGTTTCTCATGATCAACTTAAAGAGGATTTTGAGCACCTTGACATTGGCTACAAGAATGTCAAAGCAGACCTCATCAAACTCTCTAAGTCTTATGAGAAACTTCAAGCTACTTATGTGAAGTCTCTAGTTTCCTCTAGCTCCTCCCATATTATCAATGATGCTTGTGCTACTAACTCTACTTCTTATGAAGCATCTATCTTGAAGGAGAATGTTGAGCTAAGGGCTCAACTTGCTTTGCTAACTAGCAATTACGGGAAATTAGAAGAAAGTCATGAAAAGCTCCCAGGCTCTCATGATGACCTTCTAGCCTCCCATGAAAGGCCAAAGTTAGCTCATGAGGCTATTGTGACTAAGGTAACATCTTGTGAGCCTCATGTGGACATCAGCACTATCTATACTCAAAATGCTTTATTGACATGTGCTAGTCCTAGTAATTCATCTAGACATCTTCTACTTCTTCTAGTACTTTTGTTGATACTAACCTTGTAGAGGAAAACAAAGAGCTCAAGTCCCAAGTCACTAATTTAAAAAAAAGACTTGGAAATATGTCATGAAAGAAATCCCTCTCTCAACGCTATCTTGAGTGTTCAAAAATCCCCTCATGACAAGGGCGGACTTGGTCTCATCCCCAAAAACAAGAAGTCCAAAAATAATAAGAAGGGACAAGATCAAGTTAAGAACCCGGCCAACATTACATGCTTCAAGTGCAAGAATGTTGGACACCATGTGAGATCTTGTCCATTGAAGAAGAAGGCTTCAAATGTGAAGCATCAAGGGAAGTGTCCTCCTTGGGGCGGTGAGTTTAGGGTTTCTCGTCGTATGGCAAGATTAGGTGTCCTATGTTTCAGATCTATTCAATGTTGAGGACTGCGGCCCCAGGGCGCTAGTCACTGAGGCGGGCACGTGCACGAAGACTTTCCTGTTGTTATCGACAAAGTCAAGCCGGATCCAGTAGAGGAGCGGCGACAACGGCTCGTTCTGGCGACTGTAGAGGTCTTTTAACGGTCTTGGAATCTCAAATATCTTTTATTATTTTCCAGGTGCTTTATACTTTTGGTGAATTTATTAATAGATCTCACTCATTCTCGTAAAAAAAATCGCTCTGCGCACCACACGCCACAAGGAAGGCCACCACTACCACCGCACCTCCTGCTCCAAGCTTCAAGTCCAAGCACACCCGGGCTGGCTGCTGTTTTGCCTCCTACGCTTTGATCCTCGAGTCTCCTAACCCACTGACACCACGGTCCCACCTTGTTGTCACCGGTCATCCCCTCGCCTGCACAGTCTCCGGTCGGCGCCCATCCACGTCGTCGTCGGACCGGGTCGGCGTCAAAGCCAGCACACCCCACACGCTGCGCCGTCCTGCCACTGACACCCGGGCCACCCTCAAGAACCGCACCGGTAAGCGGCGTCGGTCGTCTAGACACCAGAGTCACGCGGGGGACGGGGAGGACGTGGCGGCCCGCGCGGCGCGTCCCGTAGCGTAGCTGCCGCAGGAGAGAGGAGTGGAGTGGGGTGGGGCCGACGGCCATTCCGCGGTTTTAATTATTCCGGCCATTTAAAAGGGACGCCACGCCGTGGCGTTGGTTGGCCTCCGTTCCACTCCACGCACGCCCCTCTCATTTCCAGTCCACCTTCCCACCCATCGCCCTGCCTACCTTCTCCCTCTCTCTCTCTCGTCCACGCCTCCGGTCGTTCCCCTTCTTCCCTCTGTTTGCCACTCACCGGGCGCCATGACGGAGGAGGCCGAGGGCTGTGTTGTGGCCGAGGCGGCGGGCATCATCTGCTCGCTCCGCGCGGCCGACGTCGCCGGGTGGACGCCGCCCTGGAAGGCGAGCGGGCCACCGTCGTCCGAAGCCACGGGGAAGGAGGAGGCGGCCTGGCCGGCGGTGGCGCGGGGGAAGCGGACGCGTTCGTCGCGCCGCCGCTCGCCGTCGGGCTCCGGCTCCAAGGCCAACAAGGGGAGGTGGGCCCGCGGCAGCCCGGCGTCTCCGCTCGACTACAGCGGCGCGTCCAGCAGCGGCGGCGAGGACGGCGCCTTCTGCTCGCCACCGGAGGCCGTCGCCCGCGTACACGCCGAGGCCACCCCCACCGCTGTCCCAGCTTCTTCCTCCTTGGCCAAGGTACGTAGGCGAGCGCGCGCGCGTCCCCATCTGCAGTTACTGGTTTCTTCTTCCCCTCCATGCATCTCCTGTCTGTCGGTCTCCTTTCTCGTGGTTGGCTGCCTGCCCGCTTTGCGTGCTTTCCGTTCGTTCGGTACAGCGCCTGGGCCTGGTGGGACGGACGAAACTGCCCCTCCTCTGTGTCCGTGTCACCACCGAGACAGAGAGGATGAGCAACGGTGGATGACTTCGCGCGATGAAACATCACTTTTCCTCACCGCACCGCACCCGCTTTTTGTTCGCGCGACCTTTTCTCACATCTCATCCTTTTCTCCGTTCCCTTTTCTCGCATGTTTTCTTCGGTCCAAACTCGTCCTCGCATCTTGTCCCACAGATCCCTCGTCCTCGCATCGAAACAGTCCAATTCACGGGCGTCAGCTCTGAATGTCAAACCACAACGCCCCCTACTAAATTCGCACTGCTACTACTAGTACATGTCAATGGCTTCTGATTTTTTTTATCACGGTACTGTCGTGTGGGTGGATAGTGTCCGCATCGCCATGGCCATTCCGTTCAATTCCACGGTACTTCTACGTGTCGCGTGCTTGACTGCAGCACTCCTCCTTCCGTGTTCGAG
The DNA here is from genome assembly GCF_018294505.1 of Triticum aestivum. Taxonomy (NCBI): domain Eukaryota; kingdom Viridiplantae; phylum Streptophyta; class Magnoliopsida; order Poales; family Poaceae; genus Triticum; species Triticum aestivum. The sequence continues at coordinate 700,099,784 of NC_057813.1, forward strand.
GAGACGCAATTCACAGCGGTTGGTGGCGATGTGGTCATTTCGGCCGGCCCTTATCCTTGCGTGCGCTTGGATTTTTCTCCTCGCGGCGCGGTGTCAGTGGCACCGCCCGTGGGGCCGGGCCCTACCGGCCATGCAGTTGGGACTTCTCGGCGTCGAACCGGCGCGCGGTGGTCGGAGGGATCCACGTGGCGGCCGCCGATTAGCTCGACCTCTTGCCCGGGTCGCGCGCTGCCTATGGCTATGGGTATGGCCGTGCCGCCGGACGGACACGGAGGCGGGGGCGACGGCGGTAGATACTGCGTGTCGCCTCCACTTGCCTCCCGCCACGTGTCCATTAGCGCTGGCCCAGAATGCCAGCAGCAAACACAACACCTTTCGGTTGGTGACGCACGCGGTACACTAGCCCCGCAAAGGAAAAATCCTATTCAAGCAGTCGAGCAATCGCATAGGGAGCGATCAACTGGGCCGGCCCATCTCCCGCAAAGGGCCCCGCGTGTCATTGTCCCCGTCGAAGAGGAAACATTTTTCTATATATTAGTTTAATTAAAAACTCCAAGTGTGTAGATAGGATGACAGATGAGCAGGTGGTCGCTGGTGTGCCGATCGACAGATTCAAAAGCACAAAACCGTAGTGCGTTTCACGTGATTTGGCTAATGGAGCGATCGAGTACTACAATGCATGCATGCGCCGGGCCGGTGCATTGTTGGTGGGGAGTTAGTTTGGCCGGCCGGCTCATCCGTCTCATCATCATCAACATCATTCCTTCCATGCCTTCACCTAGCTTTTTTTTTTGAATATAAAGAACGTGTGTCCCTCCTGCTGTTGCTTTCGTTCCGGTGGTCGTTGGTTGGTTGGTTCCACTCTCGCTTTCTTCATTCTATTCCTACCAGCGGCATATCCTACCCAACAACTGATCTTGCAATTGCTCATCTTGTGCTGCTGCAGGTGGGATCTGCCGGAGGAGCACGACGCCCGTTGATCATGCCGGTGCCGCCGCCCCGCACCGCCGGCCAGAGGTCGCGGAAGAAGATGGTAAGTTTCACACTCGCTCTCTATCTTACGTTGAAAGCAAGTTTGGCTGGCCGTAGTGCGGAAGTACACAGGCATGTTTAGATAGCAAGGCAGGCATTTTTGAGCATTTGAATGAAGTTTTAGACTTTTACTACTAGTCTGGTTTCCATCCTATTCCTATTCCTAAACCGCGTCAGCAGCTGGCCACAGTCCACGCAGACGTAGGAGAAGTGAAGCTGTTCAAATGGCTGGCATTATTAATTGGTTTTTAGTATAGTAGCTTAGCCTGGTGGGATAAAGCGGGTGGTGCAACCACTTGCTGCCATTGGATCGAAGATGGAGAGAGAGTGCTTGGCGTCCAAAGGACAGGAAAGGCAACAAAGCTGCGTGCCTCTCCTGCCCAAAAAGATCCTCACCTCATCAACGCCGGATGGTCGGTCCGGTCCTGTCCCGTGTCCTGTCCCAACTCACGATCGATTGCATCAGATTTTCCAGTAGTATTATAAATAAACGAGAAAAAATAGATTAGCATCTGCCTCTTTTGGCGTGCCTGATTGATGTGGCCTGAACTTGTGCTGTGATTTGTTGCAGCGGCTCCCGGAGGTGAAGCAGTTGGTGCTGTCCCTGTCGGCAGAGAACGTCGGCCTTCGCCAGGTAATTAAATTAACCAGGCACCACCAATTTGTTCTTTCTTCCATTTTCTATTGGATTTTTCTTACAAAAACAATAATTATGTAGCTAATTTCATGCAAATTTATTTTCGTATTGTCCTTATTATATCGATCCCCTTGGTTCGAACAGGAGATGGAGTCCCTGCAGAGGGCCTGCACGGCGCTGTCCGAGGAGAACGGCAGACTAGAGGTGAGTGCCACGCCCTCACGCGCACTATCACACCACTCTTAAGCCCAGTTCTTTTGACAGAATCTGGGGATTCTCCCAGAATCCAACCCTTACCCAGCTTCTTCCAGAATCTTTAAGCGCCATTTGTTTTACAATCCTATCTAGTTAGGGTCTAATTAGACAGGATTGTAACACAAATGGGGCTCAAAGATTCTGGCAGAAGCTGGGTAGGGGGCGGATTCTGGAAGAATCCCCAGATTCTGGCAAAAGAACTGGGCCTTAACTTCTCCTGCCCTGTCCATTGCGTAGCATAGATAGATAGATGCTTCCAGCTTGGGTGGGATGTACTCCGCCGAGTGCGCAATCATAGGCACAAAGAAACAAAGATATGTAAATAGCTTGGGCGCCTCCACTTGCATTGCATGGTAGAGCAGCCTTAAAGCACAAGCGCGTGAGTGAATCGATGGCAAAAGAATAAGAAGGGGGAAAAAAAAGACCGCCCTGAGCCTCCCAGCGGGGCACCACACCACTGGGTGGGTCCTGCCTTAATCTCTCTGTGCTGTGGTTCGTAGCACGATTTTGGTTTTGATTCGATGGTCGCATCCCTCTCAACCACCGTTGCTGTTGTCCTCGGGAAAAACTGACTGCGACCGGTGCCGTCCGGATAAGCTTTAGGCAGGTTATAAGACGTGGATTTTCGTCGTCGTCTTGGGGTGGTGTCGCTGTCCATGGTCCGTCCCGTTTGGGTTAGAATGTGCTGATAGTTGAAAGGCCTGATCGATCGATGCCGCTAGACGGAATTCCTGCTCCGTTATCTGTTACTTTCTGAACTGAACACATGCCATTTAGTATCTCGAATTGGAAGCTCTGATCCCCTTTGCCCCATGGTTGGTTCGGTACTTGAGTGTGTGTACCCTAGGCAGTTCAATGTTACTGTACTGCTTGGGTGTGCTGTATGCGCAAGTGGATGCACAGTACTGTAGTAGGTGGAAGAAGAGGTCTCGCTTGGTGTTCACTGGTCGTACATATGCTGTCCAAAATCCTTTGGGATAAAGAAGACAAGCAAATGGATCTGTGCGCACCTGCCCGGGCGGGGCGGGCACGACGATCCCGTGCCCTTCTTTAATGCCCTGCAGCAGAGCTGCCGCACTTACTATAATCCATGGGGCATGGTGTACGTACCACCCTCCTCGTCAGCCACGGCTGCCCCGGGTGACCTCTAGTGTGGCACCACACGCATGGCTGAACGAACAAGCTGCAGTGTAGTGGCAATATATTTAGGCCTGGCCAACCGAATGAATGGTCCCTGCTTGATTTGCTTTGTCCGTGCTCTCCTCTTGTCTAGGATGGCATCGTCGCACGAACGGGGTTGCATGCTATAGTAGCTACCTAGGTCCGGTCAGTGCTCTCATGGCGAACATCCACGTCCTGACCCCTGCTAATGTAACCACTAACCACTTATTGGTACACCGTGCCTCTCCCTTGCCCAGTTAATTAATGCCGCAGAATGAATAAAACGCTGCAATCCGGACTTGGCCACAACCCTTTTCTGAATTTCCCTCTAGATTTCAGAGCCCGGTCTGTCGCTGTTCATCCGGGCGTTGGTTTGCTAGATGAACTGAAAGTTTGGAACGCTGTAATATTGTGTGAAGCTTGCATTAACATTTTTCCTTCTGAACAATTTTACAGACAAGGCTAGAAAATTCTTCTTCGTCAAGCAAGCGGAAGAGGGCCGAATCAGAAGGGGGGGAGCAGCGGCAATGGAAGCCACAGCAAGCCGGAGGCGGCTTCGTGCTCCCTGACCTCAACTTTCCGGCGCAGGATGTCGCCGATGCACCAGCGGCTCCCTGACGGCTTACCTGACAAGTTCATTAACAGTGTATAGAGGAAGAAGCTGAATCTGGGGCTGGAAGGCCTGATCTCTGATCGTGCCTGCTGGCAGGCAGGCAGAGGAACCGGCCATGTTACCTTATCTATTTTTTCTTCTTCTTTTGTTTAGCTTTGAGAGTTTTTTTTAACTGCCAGCAACGCTGGCTTTGTATTAAGATAGGTAGCGAGCACAGTTTACAGGGTAATCGCAAGGGTGCGATCTCCGATAAAAAAGCGGGTAAATCACCCAACAGGATTACAGAGGAAGATGAAATGTTTAGCACTTTTTAAGATGAAAAAGACAGGGCTAAGGGCATATGTTCAACGAGGGATGAAAACGGAGCGGAAACGAACAGAACTAGGTGGTATCACATTTTTATCGTACTTTTTTGCAGCAGCGGAAGCGGAAACAAAAACCCCGGAAATGAATACAGAAACACATATTATCAAAAACAGACATGAAGGGAATATAGACCGGGTACGGAAACAGAAGTGAACATTGACCGGAACATAAGAAACCCTTGAGTCATAGAGAAATAAAAACAAAAACAAACAAATTTAATGAAATCTTACCATGGCTACGAAATAATATGATTATATAAGCAACTTAGCATAGTATTGTAGTAGTATTGGACAATTACATACATTGCCTAGTTGAATACGTACGTGGTTGTAGAAGTTGGGCCTTAAATCATCCATTCTACTTAGTGTGTCATGATGTGTTGTTTGATGGTTGGGCTACAAAGTGGCCATAGGCCTATACTAAAAAAAAATTCCATATTCACAGAAACGGAAAGTTCTGTTTCCTTGCTTGTTTACCGGAAAATATCGTTCCGTTTTTGTTTTGTTTCCGTTTCCACATATAAAAAAATTTATTTCCATTTTCGGTTTGCAAATTTCCGTTTGTGTTTTCATATTTCTTCCCCGTTTCCATTTTCCTCCAGAAAAGTGGAAAGTTTCCACTCCATTTTCATCTCAAAAAGTATACATAAATATTTTTAATCCAGCGATTTTGTTTAGTGCTTCCGCTTCCAACGCGACGGGGCAATGCTAGAGAAGGTGTACCGATCAGCACATCATATCATGTCTTGCAGCGCAAGCCAAATGAAGAATTACCAGCGAGGAGGCACCCAGGCCTTCCAGAACAAAGTTCGAAAACTTGATCACGTTCTTCCTAAAACCTACATCCGGTATGCAGAGGCCGCGCTATAGGAGCCCGAGCTGGAGAGCTTCCAAATGATCTTGTCTAGCACCTCGAGCCGTAAGGTGGACGCAGATGATCAAGGCAAGGCCCACAGCCGCAGGAAATCCGCCAGCATCTCGTTAGCCAGGTTGTTGTATCTAATATCCCCGAGCCACTTGTTTTTCAACAATGCATCCTTAACCGATCTTCAATTTCCACTTGAGTGACCATACCTCGCCGGTGCAATAAGCCGCAGCTCGGAGGCGCGGAGCTAGAAGGACTCCGAGAAGCAACCAATCTCCCCATTGCCAATTGTCACCGACGTAGCCCATGCAAAGAGATCTTTGTCGTGCTGATCACACAGTAGTTCGCAGCCCACCCATGGATCCCGAGGAGCCTGCTAGGCTAAGTCATAGCCATCTCAGCCTTAGGGCGCACTCGAAATTGTCAAGTCATGGATGTCAAGGCCGCCTAGGTCAACTAGTGAGTAGGCGGAGCACCATCTAACCTTGCGATTGTCGTCGGTCAGCGTTTCCTCTTAAGGCCAAAGAAATTTTCTGCATGTTTTGTATATATCCTTGAAGAAGCCCGCGGGGGTGTAGAGCTAGCTGGAATCCCAGAAGCAACCAATTTCCCCATTGCCAATTGTCACCGGCGTAGCGCCGCAAAGAGATCTCTGTCCTGCTGATCACGCAGTAGTTCAGAGCCCACCCATGGACCTTAAGGAGCTTGCCAGGCTAAGTCATAGCCATCTCAACCTTAGGGCGCACTCGAACTTGTCGATGTCATGGATGTCGAGGCCGCCTAGGTTAACTAGTGAGCAGACGAAGATCCACCTAACCTTACATTTGCCATCGGTCAACTTTTGCTCTTGAGCCCAAAGAAATTTTCTACATATTTTTTATATATCCTTGAACAAGCCCGTGGGAGCACGGATTTAGGTGAACTCCCAGAAGCAACGAATCTCCTATTGCCAATTGTAACCGACGTAGCCGCCGCAAAGAGATCTATGTCCTGCTAATCACACGGTAGTTTAGAGCACACCCATGGACCCTGAGGAGCCTGCCAGGCTAATTCATAGCCATCTCCGCCTTAGGGCGCACTCGAACTTGTCAATGTCATGGATGTCGAGGCCGCCTAGGTCAACCAGTGAGCAGACAGAGCTCTACCTAGTCTCGCATTTGACGTCATTCGGCTTTTCCTCTGGATTCCAAAGAAATTTTTGGTATATTTTGTATATATCCTTGAAGAAGCCCGCGGGAGAGCGGATGGCTGCCAGATCAAAGATAGGGATGGCCCCAATGACAGAGTGCGCAAGTGCACACTGCATAACATGATTGTTTAACGTTCCCTTCCAACCTACAAGCTTGGCCTTGATATGATAGAAGAAGAACTGCCGATGGACTCTCCTTGGTTTGGCCTAACGTGATTTGGAGCCCCAAGTAGGTCATATGTGATGGGGAAGCCAACACACGCACCTCCAAAACCATGTCCGACAGTATCCAGGCCGATGTGCTGACACCTGATAGGCACGCCCGATGATTTGTTGGGGTCGGGATACCGATATATCGCACCTCGGGCTTTGTGAAGTGTCACAAAGCAAAGGGAATATCGTATGATAATCGAAGTTTCACTCGAATGTCATATATGTGAGTATAGGGGTCAACATGGATGTCCACGGTTATGTTGTTGATCACTGAACGAAAGAAAGTTTTGTTCATGTCCATATTTCACCGAACCTACAGGGTCACGCGCCTATGGGAATTACAGTTTATTAACTTCTAGTGGATTAGTTTGGGGAATTTTGGTTTATGAGAAAATATTACCGGAATAGTTTTGGGAATAAAAGTAATAGTTTGAGAGAAATTGGAAGTGTTTCGGGGTTATTGAAAATGTTCCGGGGAGTACCGGGGAATGATATATAGGCGAAAATTGTTATCAGGGACTTAAGACAAATTGTAAAGGGCTGCAATATTTATTGGGAGACCCCTAGAATTTATTTAGAATCATTGTGCTAATTGCAGTAATAAAAGCATTTGAGGGAATAGCTAATGGGCCTTATCGACACCATTGGTGGAGGCACCCCCTCCACCAGGGCTTGTTGGACAAGCTATGTGGGGAGATTGGAGTTGGAGGACTCCTCCTCTAGGCCAGCTTGAGGGGGAGCCCCCTCCAAGCCGGCCTCCCCCTCTCCCTCCACTTATATATACTCAAAGGGGGTGCGTGCCCTAGATACACAAGTCCCTTTTGTTTCGGGCCCCCCTTCTCTGTAGTTCCTCTAGTTCTATGATCTAGATTGATTTCTCTTAGTTCTCATCATAGAGAAACCCTTTGTGGTTCTCTTCATCCCACCTCTAGTTCTCTAGCGACGTCAAGCTCTGAACGACAAAGCGCCCCCAGATCGTGAAGCCCGTACACGTGCAGCCCATAGAGAAGTCGTGCTTTCAATCTTCAGTTCGAGGGATCGTTCGTGAACAGTACAAGGGATTTGATCAACGATCTACACCAACTCTTCTTCTGTTGCAACTCAAAGTTGGTAATGATCCGATCTAACCTCTATATGCATCTTCATAGTTATGCGGGATCTTGATCGTAGGGCATTTTTTTTGTTTCCTACTACATTCCCCAACACACGCGTGGATCCGGTGCGGGCTAGCTAGAGTCGACGGGCCACGCCATAGGGTTGAGACAGCTAGCGCAACATGATATGTTCCTGTAGGCTTTGTCTGGTGGTGGGGGTGTGTTGGGTGTTTGCGGTGGTGGTGACCTAGCCCAAATATGCTATCCGAGGGCACCTATAGGCGTCACCTCGCTCGGGCTGCTCCGAGAGAAACCGTAGATGTGGGTCTCCCTGATCGGATAATGATGGAACCTTCAGTGTCGTTCTCCCTCCTGGGGCATTGCTATGGAGCAGGTGCTCGCTAGAGGAGCCAAGAGGTGGTGCAGTGTGGTATCTACCTCATCGGCGGGTCTCGACAGCGTGACGCAGGGGGGTCTCGACGTTGGACGTGTGCTGATAAACACGTGCATAGTGCTGGCATTGTCAGGCATCGACGATAGTTTTGCCTGGCAAGGTCAATGCGTTGATCTCACTAATAGGTGTAGTGATATAGATCGCCAGGAAGATGGCTTTGGGTTGATTCCATGTGTTTGTTTTGTCAAACTCCATTGAATAATATACTTCCTCCGTTCCATAAAGTTCTGAATATAATTTTTTTTAAGTCAAACCTCACTAACTTTTATCAAGCTTATGGAGAACAATATTTACATCTAGAATGCCAAACATATATCAATAGATTCATCATAAGACGTAGTTTCATATTATATTTTTTTATTGTAGATATAAATAGTTTTCTTTATAAACCTGGCTAATATTTTGGACTTCCAAAAAATCTATATGCACTAGGTTACGGAACAGAGGGAGTATAATAAAAATAACTTTGTGCATTGCTTTATAGTTCTACGAGAAGAATGACACCCCTGTGATCAAGATCTAGGCCCATCCGTTCCTAAATATAAGACCTTGCCATTTCTCCACATTTGTGCATGGTTTGAGCTACGTGACTTGAGTTTGCACTGTACTTGATTAATGTATCCGCATATGCAGGGATTTGTAACCTTGAGTTTTACTTACCACTTGAAGAGCACATTGTCACGTTTATGTGATGTACACAAGTCTTTTCTGAGAAGATTTAATGGACTCAGAGTGGGACTTCATGTGTGGCACTGGCACTTGAGCGCCGCTCGGCAGATTCAACAAGAGAGCATCGACAATTTCCCCAACGCATTGTGTTTGTTTGTTTGTTTGGTTACAGGAACCAAGTAGCACGCCTGAAACTTGAGCTACATTGGTAAAGAAGAAGAAGAAGAAGCGAGCGGTAAAACTCAGAACTAAACAAAAGAAAAAGAAAAAGTTTATCAGCTAAGGTAATGAGACCGGCGGGCTCCTCTCGTTCCCTGGTAGCACGCCAGGCACGGTAAGAGATCGCTCCTCCAGCTTTCTTCCCTATACACGGTTAATAAACTTGTCAGGTTGGCCGTGAGGGAGCCGCTGCTGGTGCGTCGGCGACATCCTGCGCCGGAAAGTTGAGGTCGGGGAGCGCAAAGCCGCCACCGGCTTGCTGCGGCTTCCTTTGTCGCCGCTCCGCCTCTTCGGACCCTACCATCTTCCGCTTGTTCGAGGAGGAAGAATGCTCAAACCTTGTCTGCAAAATTGGTCAGAAGGAAAAGTCAGTACAGGCTTCACACACAGCCAGCGCTTGAAATTCAGGTAACAAACCGAACCCGGATAAAACCACTATTGACCAAAAGCGTCATCTACCAATCAATAGTTACACAAGCAGGAGAGCACGGACAAAGCAAACACAAGCAGGGACCATTTCAGTGGGTTGGGCCAGCCTAAATATATTGCCACCACAGTGCAACTTGTTCACCTACGTCTACGTGTGTGGTGACACTGTACACGGCACACGGCCACACACAGCGAATTGCTAGCAGTAGTACGACACTAGAATTTGGCCGGAGCTGACAGAGGAGACCTGGGTGGCTGAGACGACGATGGTACGTACACCACTACGATTATAGATTTATAAGTAGTAACTGCGGCAGGGCTGCATTAAACAAGGTCACGGGATCGTCGTGCCCGGCCGGGCAGGTGCGCCCAGATCCAGTTACTTGTTGCAGGTAGGATCGGCGGCAACATGGCATTCTTTATCGCAAAGGATTCTCTTCTTGACAGCGTACGTACGGCCAATGAGCACGGAGCAAGACCTTTTCTACTTCAACCTACTACTCCTGTACTGTGCATCCATTTGCACATACAGTAGACCCAATAGTGGTATTGAACTACCTACAGTACACCCACTCAAGTATCGAACCATGGGCCAAGGTGATCGGAGCTTCCGTTTTTTGAGAGATAATGGACATGTGCTCAGTTCAGACATCTTGTCTTTTGGCAAACATTCAGATATCTCGAGCAGCGATCAGCTGCCACAAGCAGGCTCCAACTCTCTGCTACCACGACGAGTAATTTGAAACGGAGGGAGTAGTACGTAGGCACATCATTCTTAGGGCCTATTTGGTTTCAAATAAGTTGAAAAGTGAAAAAAATGACTTATTTTACCGAACAGACCCTACTTATAAGTCACCCCAACTTATAAGTCATAAGTTGCTCCACACCAACTTAAAACTTATAAATCATCCTCTTTTGTGTTGGTCCCACCACCTGCATGATGTTGATTGGTGTGGAAAGGTGTGTCAGGTGACTTATAAGTCAGGTGACAACCAAATAGGCGTAACTTATAAGTCACTGGTTTTAAGTCATCTGACTTATAAGTCGGGTGACTTATTAGAACCAAACAGACCCTTACCCCGCCGGGCCCATGTACAGCGACACCACCAGAAAGGCCAAGACGACGACGGAAACCCACGTCTAAACCTGCCTGCCTAAAGCTTATCCGGACGGCACGGGTCGCACTCAGTTTTCTTCCCCAAGGACAAACAGCAACAAGAACGGTGGTTGAGAGGGATGCGATGCGACCATCAAATCAAAGCCACACTCCTCAATGAAACCCAAAAAATCGTACTACTACTAGGAACCACAGCACAAAGAGATTAAGCCAGGACCCACCCAGTGGTGCCCCGCTGGGAGGCTCCGGACGGTCCGTATTTTCTTCTTCTTTTGCCATCGTTTCATTCATTCGCTTGCGCTTTAAGGCTGCTCTAGCAACCATGCAAGTGGAGGCCCCGAACCGATTTTTCTCTCTTTCTTTGTGAGTGCTTATGATTGCGCACTCGCCACTCGGGCGGAGTACGTCCCGCCCAACCTGGAAGCATCTATCTATGCTAATGCTGCTACGGAGAAGTTAAGATTGGTAGTGCGCGTGAAGGCGTGGCACTCACCTCTAGTCTGCCGTTCTCATTGGACAGCGCCGTGCAGGCCCTCAGCAGCGTCTCCATCTCCTGTTCAACGGAAAGCGGATAATAAGAATTTAGATGCAAATTCGTGTGAAATTGGCGACAGAATTTGTAGAATGTGAAATTCATGAAAAGGTTAATTACCCGGCGAAGGCCAACGTTCTCCGCCGACAGGGACAGCACCAGCTGCTTCACTTCCGGGAGCCTCTGCAGCAAATCACAGCACAAGTTCAGGCTTGATCAAGCAAGCCAAAAAGGGCAGATGCTAATCTATTTTTCTCCTTCGTCATTTCTTTATGGGCAATCTGATGCGATCGGTCATGAGCTGGGACAGGACAGGACCGGACCGGCAAGACCATCCGGCGTTGATGAGGCGAGGATCTTTTTGGGCAGGCCGAGGCAGGCAGCTTTGTTGCCTTTCTGGTCCTTTGGACGCCAAGCACTCTCTCTCTCCACCTTCGATTCCAATGGCAGCTACTGGTTGCACCACCCGCTTTATTCCACCAGGCCAAGCTACTACTAAAAAACAATAAAGAATGCCAGCCATTTGAACAGCCTCACTTCTCCTACGACCGACTCCGTCTGCGTGGACTGTGGCCAACTGCTGATGCGGTATACGAAAAAGATGCAAACCTGACTTGTAAAAGTCTAAAAAAAAATACATTCAAATGCTGAAAAATGCCCGCCTATCTAAACATGCTTTCAACGTAAGATAGAGAGCTGAGTTTCAAGCTTACCATCTTCTTCCGCGACCTCTGGCCGGCAGTGCGGGCCGGCGGGACGGGCATGATCGACGGGCGCCGTGCTCCTCCGGCAGGACCAACCTGCAGCAGCAGCAGCAGGAGGGGATGAGCAATTACAAGATCAGTTGTTAGCTAGGAGCCTAGGATATGCTGCTGGTGCTGGTAGGAAGAAAGCGAGAGCGGAACCAACCAACGACCCGCAAAGAAAGCAACAGCAGGGAGACACATGTTCTTTATTATCAAAAATAAAAAAGGAAACCGGTTGAAGGCATGGAAGGAATGATGATGTTGATGATGATGACGATGATGAGACTGATGGGCCGGCCGGCCGAACTAACTACCCAACAACAATGCACCGGCCCGGCGCATGCATGCATGCATTTGTACGCACCAAATCACGTGAAACGCATTACGGTTTTGAGCTTTTGATGAATCGGTGCATCGGCAGTGCGTGTACACCAACGACCACCTGCTCATCTGCCATCCTATCTACACACTTGGTGTTTGTAATAAATAAACAAATGAATATACAGATAGAAAAATGGTTTCTCTTGGACGGGGACAATGACATGTGGGGCCTGCGCGAGGCCATGTAAGTACGGTTTGGGAAAGCGGTGGTGTGCCGTGTGCGTCACCAACCGAAAGGCGTCGTGGGTGCTGCTGGCGTGCGGGACCGGCACTAGCGGCACACGTGGCGGGAGTCGAGTGGCCACGACACGCCGTATCTACCACCCTCGTCCCCGCCTCCGTGTCCGGCGGCACGGCCATGCCCGGGCACAAGGTCGAGCCAATCGGCGGCGGCCACGTAATCCAAACGTCTACGTTGACACCGATTCCCAACTGCATGGCGGGTAGGCCCGGCCCCACGGGCGGTGCCACTGCCACCGCAGCGCGAGGAGAAAATCCAAACGCACGCAAGGATAAGGGCCGGCCGAAATGACCACACCGCCCCCCACGAAGGTCTGTAGTTTGGGGAAAGGCGTGAAAGCCGCAGCCGTAGCTCGTGGTCAGGAGGCGGATCCCCACACCACCAACCGCTGTGAATTGCCACGGAAGGAGCAGGATGAGTGTTGCAGGCAAGCACGCGACACGTACTAGTACCATGGAGTGGAATGGCCATGGCGATAAAAAGAAATCAGAAGCCTTTTTTTGTTGAAAATCAGAAGCCATTGACATGTATTTCTAGTGCAAATTAAGTAGGCGGGCGTGGTTTGACATTCAGAGCTGACGCCCGTGAATTGGACTGTTTCGGTGGGAAGACGATGGATCTGTGGAACCATAAGCGGGGTATCTGGAGTTGGACCGAAGAAAACATGCGAGAAAAGGGAACGGAGAAAAGGATGAGATGTGAGAAAAGGTCGTGCCAACAAAAAGCGGGCGCGGTGCGGTGAGGCCAGAGGAAAAGCGATGTTTCATCGCGAAGTCATCCACCGTCGCTCATCCTCTCTGTCTCGGTGGTGACACGGTGGAGGGGTAGTTTCGTCCGTCCCATTAGCAGGAGCAGGCGCTGTACCGAACGAACGGAAAGCACGCAAAGCAGGCAGGCAGCCAACCACGAGAAAGGAGACCGACAGACTGGTTGGAGGGGAAGAAGAAACCAGCAACTGCAGATGGGGACGCGCGCGCTCGTCTAGGTACCTTGGCTGATGAAGAAGCTGGGGTGGCGGTGGTTGGGCCGGCGTGCCCGCGCGCGAGGGCGACCGCCGCCGCCGGCGGCGAGCAGAAGGCGCCGTCCTCGCCGCCGCTGGTGGACGCGCCGGACCCGGACCCGCCGCTGTAGTCGAGCGGGGACGCGGGGCTGCCCCGGGCCCATCTCCCCTTGTTCTTGCTGGCCGCGGAGCCGGAGCGCGACGCCCGCGTCCGCTTCCCCCGCGCCACCGCCGGCCAGGCCGTCTCCTCCTTCGCCGTGGCTTCGGACGACGCCGGCGCGCTCGCCTTCCAGGGCGGCGTCCACCCGGCGAGGTCGGCCGCGCGGAGCGAGCAGATGATGCCGGCCGCCTCGGCCTCCTCCGTCATGGCGGCCGGTGAGTGTCAGGCAGAGGGAGGAAGGGGAACGACCGGAGGCGTGGACGAGAGAGAGAGAGAGGGAGAAGGTAGGCAGGGCGATGGGTTGGAAGGTGGACTGGAAATGAGAGGGGCGTGCGTGGAGTGGAGCGGAGGCCAACCAACGCCACGCCGTGGCACAGCTTTTAAATGGCCGGAATAATTAGAAGCGCGGAATGGCCGTCGGGCTCACCCCACTCCGCTCCTCCCTCAGAGCATCTCCAACAGTCGCGCTATAGCGCCGCGCGCAAAAAACCTTTTAGCGCGTGCGCTGCGGCTGGTTTTGCGCGCCCGCCTGCGCTGGCTCCAGCAGCCGCACCATAATGCAGCACGCACGCGCGCCGTTCCAGCAGAGCGCAAAAATACAGCGCGCGCGACTCGCCGGGCATTTTGCATATATGGATATTTTAAACAAAAATGAACATGTAAAATTTGACACAAACAAGTTGATGAATAAAAATTCATGCCCACAAGTTCATCAAAATTATGCCCACAAGTTCATCCAACCAAGTTCAAATGCAAACTAAAAGTTCAAGACATGAAAGACACATCAAGCTTCATCAC
>NC_057813.1:700114453-700125401 GCF_018294505.1 Triticum aestivum
CGCGCGCGGGGCGTAGGACAAGGAGAGGGAGAGAGTGCGGGCGCGAGCGCTCGAGTGTGCCGCGCGCTGTAGCTGGCGCTCCAAATACACCGCGCGGATAAGTGTTTTTGACCGCGCGCCCAACCAATTATCGCGCGCGCGCCGTTTTTGCGCGCCCTCTGGAGCGAGCCGCCGCGTTGCGCGCGCGCTAAAAAGGCCTATTTTGCGGCGCGGCGCTAGTTTAGCGCGGCTGCTGGAGATGCTCTCATGCAGCAGCTACGGGACGCGCCGCGCGGGCCGCCACGTCCTCCTCCTCCCCGCGTAACGACCGACGCCACGCCGCTTACCAGTGGGGGGCTCCAGCGGGCGCCCCGCATGTCAGCGACGTGGATGGTGTGGTGCGTCCGGGACTGGCTTGCGATCCACTCCGACGACGTGGACGGGCGCCGACCGGGGACTGTGCAGGCGACGCGGATGACCGGTGACCCCGAGGTAGGGCCGTGGTGTCAGTGGGTGAGGAGGGCAGGGTGAAGTCAAGGCGTAGGAGGCAAGGCACGGGTAAGCTTGGAGGAGGCGATAGTGGAGGCATCTGGGTTTCCGTGTGGCGACGGGTGCGCACAGCGATCTACAAAAGCGGCTGACGGTGGTGATCGGGGCAAGAGGAAAGAAATGCTAGTGTAGTCAGAATGCGTTCTTTCCATATAGCTCGTGCGAGCTGCGCTGCCCAGCGCCAAAAGAGCGACGCCGACCAGTTGCGCCCGCGGCGTAAATGCGGAGAGCAAGCCAAATATTAAAAGAGTGTGCATCAAAATATGTAGACACATAAGATAAAAATAAGTATAGATTGATGATAGTCATACGGACAGGATTATCATAATTATTTTACATAAGATCCAAAATGATGCCCGATACAAAAGTCTAGATAGAAAATCAAACCACTTCTAATAAAAAAAATACTCTTCTGAAATTGTGCTCCTCTTAGAACATACACACCAAGGACAGGGTAGCACCTTGTATGCATAAGATGGACCATATGTTGAATATACGAACAATGACTACTGTACCCTTCGCCTGTGCATTGTCAAACTGTATCCTGCACCTGTGCATGATATATGGTTGGCCATTGTCAAATTGTACCAAACTAATGAATGGAACTGAAAATCTTAGCAAAAGCAAAGCTTCTAGGCGTGTGATAAAAATAAAATAGAATGAAATATATCATAACGAAACTTCAGTGGTGAAGATGGCAGTGTCTCTCTGCTTGTGTTCATACTCCCTCACTACCTGCAACACTCTAAAATGAGGACATATCATGACAACAGTTTGAGGTCATCTCTCTCCACCGAACATAATTTAAATGACATTGAACACTACTCAGAACCAAGATGATATGTACCAACAATCACTTAAAAATGGTTGAATAATAAAATTATGTAGGTCCTAGTTTACAATTGTGAGCTTACCGAAAACAGAAAAATACTTTGAACAGTAGGTTTTAGTTTTCCACACCAAAAGATCCGCATGCGAACACGCGCGAAAAGAGGCAGAAAGATAGGGAGGTTACACATGAAAGCGGAGAAGCTGCTCTCCTGGCCATCTATGGATGGTCCAAAAATATGAAGAAAACATACTCTTGGTTAAACTGAAAATAGCTCAAAGGTTCAAAATATTGAGAAAGAGGAGTAACTATAACACAGACTGACCAATTAAACAAGGATTTTAGACTGAAAAACAAAATGATACAAGACTCAAACATGAATACTAAAACTGTTGCGCTGATTAAATCAACTACATGACTGAAAAATAAACTGAATATCTGATTACAATATCATGAGATGGGAAGAAGCAAATCCAGTTAAACAAATCTAATATAATTCAGCCTGATTACACCAAAACATAATTAACTTCTTTCAAAAGCAATCAGCCAGTTTAACCATTTGGACATACCTTTCTGTCTCCTCTAGCATATCCAAAGTAGAGAATGACAACGGTAATAGATCATGCTGAGGCCCGCTGACATGCATCAATCATGATGAAGAGCTCCATGAGGTTCTCATTGACAGGAGAGCAAGACGCAAGAACGGATCACTTCAGCTAAACATGCATGGGTATACCTATTGGAAAGGAGAGGGAGGAAGGGACATGTTATGCCACGGCCCAACCCAGGAAGGAGGCCCAAGTTTTGTGCTATACCCCCCTTAATCCTTTTCAACGAGAATAAGTAGTATGAAAAATTCGTTTATCATCAATTAAATTTGATGAAGGATAAGAATACAATAAATCTTATTCTTATTTTATCCAAGTGAGTAATCCCTTCCTTCGGAGTTTGTTCTTGATGAATAAATTCTAGTTCCAAGTGTTTTCATCTTTTCTTTTCCGGAGTTCAAATTTCCTTGGCCATTTCATCGGAACCCCCATCTAAATCACCGCAAGGCTCATCTTATTCTTTCTTCCTTCATTCTATCTCATCATCCTTTTGTCACCGGAGTTCTTCATGATTTAATCCATTCCTCAAGTGTTCTTCAAGATTCTTGTTGGAGGAGTTCAAGAATCTTTTCTTCTCGCATCTCGAAGTGCAAATAATTCTCCGTTTTCTCCTGAAGTGGAGTTTTGCATTTCTTCGTTCTTCTCAGCTATTCAGACATTGGTTGTGGTATAATTTCACCTCAAGTTTTGAGTTGTTTTGATAAGTCCACAACAAGCTTATTCTTTCGTTGTTGATTTTCTCAACAACTCCATTCAATCCTTCCTTCTAAGTTCTTTTCATTCCATTCTTTCAATTCTTTCGGAGGCATTGCGTTGTTCATCTCATCAAGTGCCATCCCATCTTGTGAAGTTCATGTGTTATTCCTTTCATTTTCAGCCGGAGTGCTACCTAAATTCTTCCATTCTTATTCCTTTCCTATCTTGTTCTAACCGGAGTGGTTTCAGAATCTATCTTTTTCTTGAGCTTTTCATTCTTGTCATATTCGCCGTTCCTCTTTATATCGAATGCTCTCGACCTTGTTCATCTTATCTCGTGCACTCTTGTTTCACCTCATCCTCTTTCCCTTCCGTCTTGTTCCTAAGATCTCGGGACGAGATCTCTTGTTAGTGGAGGAGAGTTGTAACGCCCCGAATCCAATGCGCCAGGTGTCTTCCGGTTATTCGCCGTCATTGCCATGTCATTTGCTTGCGTGTTGCATTTTGACATGTCATCATCTGCATTGCATCATCATGTTTTTCAAAACTTGCATCCGGTCGTTTCCCCGTTGTCCGTTTCGCGATCCGACACACGCGCACGCGCCCCGACACCTCCGAAATAGTATTTTATCAGTGGCATAAAAATGTTCTCGGAATGGGTTGAAACTTGGCGTGCGGTCTTATTATAGTGTAGACAGAGCGCCTGTCAAGTTTCGTCGCATTCAGAGCTTGTTTGATAGCCCTACCGTTAAACTTATAGCGACATCGTAGCCGGTCAAACGTCGGATGTTTTCGGTCTCCGGAAACAGTTGCCGGGCTGCACTCCTTACCTCTCATCTCAGCCCAAGCCTATCTCTCACAGCCCACTTATGGCCTACCTAACCCCCTCCGCTCCGGACCGTCCGATCGAGATCGAACGACTCCGAAACGGAGCAAAACACCTAACCCTAACCCCCCATTTCCTATTTAAACCCCCTTCCCTTGCCAATTCTGGCCTTCTCCTTCCTTCTTCTCGAAAACCGCGCCCCCAAATCATCCCCTAGCCTCCTCCCACCTTGGGGGCCGTGCCACCAACCTCCCTAGCCCGCCGACCCTCACTTGGCGCGATGCCACGGGCCAGCGCCGCCATCCTCGCGCCCGCTAGCCTCTCCTACGCCGCCACGTCGCCTCCCCAAGCCCCCACTTCGCCGCGGCCCTCAGGGTCCATCTAGAGCCCGCCCCGAGCCCATCCAGGGCCCGAGCCGCCGCCGCCCTCGCGTCCGAGCTCCCCGTGCGGGAGAGCTCCCGATCCAGCGTGCCCCGCCGCCCGTCCCGGATCCGGCCTCCGGCGCCGTTCCCGGCCCCCTCCGACGTCCTCTGCTCGGCTTCGCCGTCGCCATGAAGACATCGCCGGCGCCTTGGTCGGGGATCGAGCGGAGGATCCGCTCAATCCGGCGCCCCGTTGGCTGCGCCTCGCGTGGGCCCCGACGCCCTGGCACAGTGCCCCGTCCGGCCCAGCGCCTCGGCCCAGCCCCAGCCAGCCTCCTCCCTCGTAATAGGCCGAGTTCCAGTGGTGAGCAGCCCACTAAGCCCCGCTCGGTGCGCATTTTAGCTATCGGTCGCTCGCTGGAAAATCTGCTAAGTCTTTTCTGTAATCAACATGCATGCATCTTGTGTGGTTTATAACTTTGTGCATGTGTGTCCAGATTGAGCGTTTAGTATATCAAAATGTTCATTGTGAGATGCTCTTCATTTAATTACACTGAGACATGCTTGTTTGAGTTCATATTGATGCCCTAATCATCGTTGCAAGAGTGCTATATGATGTTAACCTGCTGAGACTGTTATAACTTGCTGTTTTGTCATTTTCGTTGCATTTTGTGTGTGCATCCTATGAGCTTGATGTCTACATGAGTTTTGAGATACATCATGCCATCTTTACAGCGGTGCAATCCATGTATTTGTTTGAGTCTTATAGTGAGTGCATAAAGCTCATGAAGTAGGGTACTTGCTGTTACTGTTTTGCTAGGCTGAATCTGTTATATCATGATGCCATGTTAACCTGCTTCTACAAGTCATTCTATGCATAATCTGTAGATTTTTACTACGGATGTTTTGTTATACATGTCATGCACTATCCATCCATGCCCTTGGTTGAATATATAGCCTGCTGTATCTTGTTGTAGTCGTGCTCTCAAATTGCCAAGTAATGTTGCTGTCAGCCTGTTAACATTAAGTTCAGTTTTGCCATATGTTTGGCTAGTGATCCATGCACCCTATGACTATGATATTGCCATGTTTAGCTCTATAAATGTGTATTCTTACTGTTGGTTTACTTCACATTCCATTAAATGCTTTGTGGTGAGTGGTACAAGCTCACCCACATGCCTACTTATCATTGTTTCTGCCATGTACTGTTATTTTCACCAAGTCTGGATCTGTCATATCACTTGCCATGTTTGCATGGATGCTACCATGTTTTCTGTTGACTTTGGAATAAGTTCATTAAGGGAGTTTTGTTCTTTGTCTTCAGTATTAGCATTCCATGCCTTTGTTTGCCATGATAAGTTCCTTTAGCATGTTGTTTGATAGCTCTAAACATTGCAACCTGATGTTATTTCTGGCATGCTCAGTGATTTTCTGCTAAGTCTGTGAACTGTTATTATTTGCAATCTTGCCATGTCCTTTTGATTATGTTATAGTGTTTTCTGGAGATAGCTCAGTGTTCATGTTTTGTCATGCTTTACCTGTACATCATGTCCATGCCTTTTGTTTTCATGTTGAGGTGCTGTAGCATATATCCATGATGCTTGCAAGATGCCTAGTTGCTGTTTTGGATAGATTGTTGCTATATCTTGTTTGGAGTGTATGTGTTGCACCATTGCTCCGTTTTGAGTGTGCTCTATATGAAACTTGCTTAGTTTTACATGTAGCTTCATATTACCTTGTTGCATTCATGTTTTGAGTGTGTTTGCTTGATGTTTGTATGCATTTTGCATCAATGCCATGGTTAACTTGTTTGCTCATATCTTCTAGGCCGTAGCTCTGAATTAAATGAACTTTATATGTAACTTGACTAGATTTTCGTGTAGATCATATTTTTTTTCGTGTATATCATCTTGGTGCATCTTAACTTGCTGTTTAACAACTTTAACTTAATGTTTGTTCAGATCTGGACCAACTTCGAAATTTGCATATGAGGACTTACCGGATTTGTTATATGTTGTACCGGCCTCATTTAAACTTGCTTTGATGTGTTGTTCTTGTTTGCATCATCTCTTGCCATGAGTAGCATCATCTAGTTTTGTCATGCATCGTACTTGGTTGAGCATCATGCATTGTGTTGTGTGTTTACCTTGTTGTTTGCTTCTTTCCGGTTGTGCTCCTTCTTGATAGTGCCGGTTTCGTTGTGATTGTGAGGATTCGTTCGTCTACGCTTGGTTCGTCTTCGTGGCTTCATCTTCTTCATGGACTCGTTCTTCTTCCTAGAGGGATTTCAGGCAAGATGACCATCACCTTGGATCTCACTACTATCATTGCTATGCTAGTTGCTTCGTTCTATCGCTATGCTGCGCTATCTATCATTTGCTCTTCAAGCCTCCCAAATTGCCATGTCAGCCTCTAACATTTTCACCCTTCCTAGCAAACCGTTGCTTGGCTATGTTACCGCTTTGCTCAGCCCCTCTTATAGTGTTGTTAGTTGCAGGTGAAGTTGAAGATTGCTCCATGAGAGACAGGATTATGTTGGGATATCACAATATCTCTTATTTAATTAATGCATCTATATACTTGGTAAAGGGTGGAAGGCTCGGCCTTATGCATGGTGTTTGTTCCACTCTTGCCGCCCTAGTTTCCGTCATACCGGTGTTATGTTCCTTGATTTTGCGTTCCTTACATGGTTGGATGATTTATGGGACCCCCTTAACAGTTCGCTTTGAATAAAACTCCTCCAGCAAGGCCCAACCTTGGTTTTACCATTTGCCTCACCTAAGCCTTTTTCCCTTGGGTTTGCGGAGCCCGAGGATCATCTTTATTTACCCCCCGGGCCAGTCCTCCTCCAAGTGTTGGTCCAAACAGAGTGATGTCTGGCGCCCCCTGGGCAACCAGGGTCTATGCCAACCCGATGTCTGGCTCATCCGGTGTGCCCTGAGAACGAGATACGTGCGACTCCTATCGGGATTTGTCGGCACATCGGGCGGCTTTGCTGGTCTTGTTTTACCATTGTCGAAATGTCTTGTAACCGGGATTCCGAGTTTGATCGGGTCTTCCTGGGAGAAGGAATATCCTTCGTTGACCGTGAGATCTTGTGATGGGCTAAGTTGGGACACCCCTGTAGGGTATAAACTTTCGAGAGCCGTGCCCGCGGTTATGTGGCAGATGGGAATTTGTTAATATCCGGTTGTAGAGAACTTGACACCAGATACGAATTAAAACGCATCAACCGCGTGTGTAGCCATGATGGTCTCTTTTCGACGGAGTCCGGGAAGTGAACACGGTTTTGGGTTATGTATGAACGTAAGTAGTTTCAGGATCACTTCTTGATCATTGCTAGCTTCACGACCATTCCGTTGCTTCTCTTCTCGCTCTTATTTGCGTATGTTAGCCACCATATATGCTTAGACGCTGCTGCAACCTCACCACTTATCCATTCCTTTACCCATTAAGCTTTGCTAGTCTTGATACCCATGGTAATGGGATTGCTGAGTCCTCGTGGCTCACAGATTACTACAACAACAGTTCCAGGTACAGGTTATGCGATGATCGTGACGCGAGAGCGATGCTTGCTTGTTTTGGAGTTCTTCTTCTGCTTCTTCTTCGATCAGGGGATAGGTTCCAGGTCGGCAGCCTGGGCTAGCAGGGTGGATGTCATTTGAGTTTCTGTTTGTGTTTCATCCGTAGTCGGATGGTGCTCTTATGTATGTTGATGTTGTATTCGTGTGGCATTGTATGCCTCTTGT
Organism: Triticum aestivum; assembly: GCF_018294505.1. Taxonomy (NCBI): domain Eukaryota; kingdom Viridiplantae; phylum Streptophyta; class Magnoliopsida; order Poales; family Poaceae; genus Triticum; species Triticum aestivum. Next base: position 700,122,052 of record NC_057813.1, read on the forward strand.
ATGTATCCCCAACTATTATGTAATGGTACGATGTAATGATATCCACCTTGCAAAAGCGTCTCCAATATGCGCATCTATCCTTGGTGGGACCTTCGAGTTCCTTTAGGATAGGGTCGCATATTGGGCGTGACAGTACTTGCTATGGTCAATGATTTAAAAGTAATCTTCGTAAAGGGTCCCGGCGGACTATCTGTTCCGAATGACGCTGAGGGACACGCACCCATGTGGAAGAAGAAATCTATATTTTGGGACCTACCCTACTGGAAAGACCTAGAGGTCCGCTCTTTGATCGACGTGATGCACGTGATGAAGAACCTTTGCGTGAACCTGCTAGGATTCTTGGGCGTGTATGGGAAGACAAAAGATACAACGGAGGCACGGTAGGACCTGCAACGTTTTCACGAAAAAGATGGCTTGCCTCCAAAGCAGCATGAAGGTCCTGCGAGCTACGCTCTTACCAAAGAAGAGAAGGAAATCTTCTTTGAATACCTGCTCAGTATGAAGGTCCCGTCTGGCTTCTCGTCGAATATAAAGGGAATAATAAATATGCCAGAGAAAAAGTTCCAGAACCTAAAGTCTCATGACTGCCACATGATTATGACACAACTACTTCCGGTTGCATTGAGGGGGCTTCTACCGGAAAATGTTCGATTAGCCATTGTGAAGCTATGTTCATTCCTCAATGCAATCTCTCAGAAGGTGATCGATCCAGAAATCCTACCAAGGTTAAGGAGTGATGTGGCGCAATGTCTTGTCAGTTTCGAGCTGGTGTTCCCACCATCCTTCTTCAATATCATGACGCATGTCCTAGTTCATCTAGTCGACGAGATAGTCGTTCTGGGCCCTGTATTTCTACACAATATGTTCCCCTTTGAGAGGTTCATGGGAGTCCTAAAGAAATATGTCCGTAACCGCGCTAGGCCAGAAGGAAGCATCTCCATGGGCCATCAAACAGAGGATGTCATTGGGTTTTTTGTTGACCTCATTCTTGACCTTAAGAAGATAGGCCTCCCTCAATCGCGGTATGAGGGGAGACTGGGTGGAAAATGCACCCTAGTAGGGGACTCAATAGTATGTAGGGACGAGCATTCTTGGTCTCAAGCACACTACACGGTTCTACAGAATTCTACCTTGGTGACCCCGTATGCCGATGAACACAAGAACATTCTGCGCTCCAAACACCCGGACCAGTGTGAGGACTGGATTACATGTGAACACATCAGGAGTTTCGGCAGTTGGTTCCAAACACGTCTCAGGTGTGACAACACTGTTTCCGATGACCTGTACTCGTTGGCGAGGGAACCATATTCGACTTTAATGACCTACAAAGGGTACGAGATAAATGGGAATACATTTTACACGATCGTCCAAGATCAAAAGAGCACCAACCAAAATAGTGGTGTCCGCTTTGATGCAGCAACCAATAGGGGAAAGGACACGTATTATGGTTACATAATGGACATATGGGAACTTGACTATGGAAATGATATTAAGGTCCCTTTGTTTAAGTGCAAATGGGTCAATCTGTCAGGAGGCGGGGTATAGGTAGACCCACAGTACGGAATGACATCAGTGGATCTGAACAATCTGGGGTACACAGAGGAGCCATTCGTCCTAGCCAATGATGTGGGGCAGGTTTTCTATGTGAAGGACATGTCTACCAAACCGAGAAAAAGAAAAGATAAGAAAGCGGATACATCATACGATGAGCCAAAGTGCCGCATAGTTCTTTTAAGAAAAAGAGACATCGTGGGATTGGAGGGCAAGACATACGTGTCTGAAGATTATGAAAAGTTTCATGAAATCCCTCCCTTCAAAGTCAAGGCTGACCCAAGCATCCTATTAAACGATGAAGGTTATCCACGGTTACAACGCAATAAGCAAAGAACACAAGCGAAGAAAAAGTGAAGACTTTCTATCAACAACTATTATGATGATGCCTTTTATGTAGAATATCACTGCAGTTACATTTGAACAAATGAAATCCCTTTGTAACAGATGAGTTTTTGTCCGAAACCCTGATACTTCCAAACAGATTGTCTGTTTTGTATCCAGTTTTTGTCGTAACCCTATCAACTGTTTAGCACATGCTATGTGGGTGAAATGATGATACCATGCCAACTTGCAACCTTTTCAGAGTTCATTTGTAGTGCTTTTCAATTTAAGGGTCATTTAGCTCAAATAATGAACTAATAGCAAAAAGAATGAACTAAAAGCAAAAAGAATGAACTAATAGCAAAAAGAATGAACTAAAAATAATCAATTAAAATATTCTGTTATGATCAACTAAAATAAAACTATAATATCCTTCAATAGCAAAAAGAATCAACTAAAAAGCTTTTTTAAAACTCCAATAGCAAAAGGAATCAACTCAAAAACTTTTATAAACCTCTAGTATTATTGAAACTAAAATTATATAAAATTTATGCAACCAAAATTATCAAAGTATTTTCTGTTCAAAACATTAAAAGCAAAAAGAATTTTCACAAAGAATTTTTTCGTTAGAAACTTTAATATCAAAAAGAATTATCATAAAGAATTTTTGTGTTAGAAACTAAAATAACAAAATCTGTTTTTGAATATAATGATAAAACACAATAATATTAAATAGTAGGAAAAATAATCACTCAAAAATCTATGTTTATAGTAAAGTTATTCAAAAACTAGTGATTCACACAAATTTGAAAAAATTCAAATTGGAAAAGAAATGGCACTAACAGAAAGTTTATATTTTTTATTACCTAAAAGCAAAAGGAACTAAAAAATAAAGCAAAAAACAAAAGAAAATAAATAATGCAAAAAACAGAAAAAGAAACTGGAAAAAATAAAAAATGCCACCTACTGGGCCACTACGGCCTGAATATGACTAGAAACCCCACCATGGGCCAGGATTCAGGCCCGCCGAAGGCCGAGTAGGCCCATCAGGCATAGCAGTGACAATTAGGCCTGTAAGCCTGCAATAGAGAGGAGCTTGAGAGGGGTGCGACAGTGGGGCTTATAAACCACTGCCCGCCCCTCTCAACTAGCAAGGTGGGACTAAAGTTTTGGCCACGGCAGCACGAGGCCTTTGGTCCCGGTTGGTGGCACCAACTGGTACCAAAGGGAGGCATTGGTACCGGTTGGTGGCACCAATCGGGACCAATGCCCCCCTATACTCCCGGTTGGTTCCTCCAACCGGGACCAAAGGCCTCTGTTGGCACCAACCGGGACTAAAGGGCGGCATTTGTCCCGGTTCTAGCCACCAACCGGTACCAATGCTTCGTCTATATAAACAACACTTGTCAAATTTTCGTTTCAATTCCTCATTCTCCCGTCGCCGACGCCGCCCTTGCCCCGTCGCCGCCGTCGCC
>NC_057813.1:700126843-700146102 GCF_018294505.1 Triticum aestivum
CGAGGGTTCTAGGGTTCGAGGGTCAAGGGTTTGAGGGTCGTCGAGGGCCGAAGGTTCGAGGGTCGTCTAGGGGTCGAGGGGTTGAGGGTCGCCGAGGGTTCGAGGGTCGAGGGTCGTCAAGGGGTTGAGGGTTCAAGGGTCAAGGATCGCCGAGGGTTTGAGGGTCGAGGGTCATCGAGGGGTCGAGGGTTCAAGGGTCGAGGATCGCCGAGGTGTCGAGAGGTTGCCTAGTGTCAAAGTATTGAAGAAATCCATGGCTTCATCATTAGCCGGAAGTAACCGGGGCACGATGGTACGAAGTTCTCCGAAGTTATTCTGGAACGGAGTCCCGGATAGGATAATCCACCATTTGATACAAATTTTAGCACATGCCTTCCAAATAGCGATATTCGGAAGGCTCTTGCTGTACTTTGTACCAAAAAACGAATTATCCTATCTGGGATTCTGTTCCAAAATAACTTTGGAGAGCTTCATACCATCATGCTCCTGTTACTTTCGCCTAATGATGAAGACATGGTTTTTTTGAATCCTTTGACACTAGACAAACATTACATGAGGGGGTCGAGGGTCGGGAACTAGGGTAGAGGGTCGTGGATCACCGAGCGGTCGAGGGTCGTGAACTAGGGTAGAGGGTGGAGGGTCGCCAAGGGGTCGAGGGTCGTTGATGGGTCGAGGGGTCGAGGGGTCGAGAGGGTGGCCTAGTGTTAAAGTATTGAAGAAATCCATGGCTTCATCATTAGCCGAAAGTAACCAAGGCATGTTGGTACGAATTTCTCCAAAGTTGTTTTGGAATGGAGTCCCGGATAGGATGATCCGCCTTTTGGTACGGATTTCAGCAAATGCCTTCCAAATAGCGATATTCGGAAGGCTCTTGCTGTACTTTGTACCAAAAAGTGAATTATCCTATCCGGGACCCCATTCCAAAATAACTTTGGAGAGCTTAGTACCATCATGCACCTGTTACTTTCGCCTAATGATGAAGACATGGTTTTGTTTGAATCCTTTGACACTACACAAACGTCGGACAATCATGAGAGAGAGGCGGTCGATATACGCCATCTCTGATAACTTCGACACGAGGGGGGGGGGGATATATATACCCCCTCCCTGATAACATTTTTTCTATGTATATGTCGTCGTTGTCGATATACCCCCTCTCGGATATTAATTAAGCCTGTGCTGACTAGCTAATTGTGCATTAATTGTTTTGGTATGTACATATATTAACTCTTCTTTCTTCTTTTATATAGCCCTCCGTATCAAGCAATTCTTTAGTAAAGAAACGAGGACCTAAGAAAAAGTTGCGCCAGGATGAAAGGTTCACGATCATAGAAATCACGCGCGATGGCCAACCGATTGAAGACCTCCGGACCAAGGAAGCATTTTCTTCTCAGTGCGGTGTTCTTGTTAGGGACATGATCCCGATCAGCATCGAGCTTTGGAATGAGCCTAAGAAGGAAGAGCTTCTTCAAGTTTCTTTTGTCGAATATAGACAGAAAGAAGATCTTTGGAAAGTGCTGAAGGTAAATTTCACCCTACCAGAAGAGGAGGATCCGGAGAATCCAGTTATAGAGCTATTGATCAAGTCCTATGCTCTCAAGAAGATGGTAGATCTATTCAGGAGGTGGAAGAATGAGTTGAAAACAATGTATGTCAACCAAGACAAGACTCCAGAATTCACCCGCCGATTTGAGAAGATAAGAGATCACTGGCCCGCATTTGTGGCCAACAAGACATCAGAGAGGAGTAATAAGATGTCAGTGACTAACAAGATAAATGCTGCAAAGAAGGAGCATTACCATCACATGGGGTCAGGTGGCTACCTCAAAGCACGGCCGTTGTGGGACAAGGCTGAGCAGGACCTGATTGCTAAAGGGGTCGAACCAGAGACATCGCACTGGCCAGACCGTTGTAGGACTTGGTTTTTCGGGGCTGGTGGAACATTGGACCCTGAAACAGGGAAGTGCTGCTGGACAGACAAGCAGCATGCAACACCCGTCACGAAGCTTCGAAAAGCAATCAACAAAGTGCGGGAAGGGAAGTTCGTTCCCAACAGAGAGAACGACGAGCTCACAAGGGCCCTCGGGAATCCTGAGCACCCTGGACAAACACGAGGCATGCCAGGTTTTGTTCCATCGAAGGTTGGGTTTCCCGACGCAGGCGGTTACAAAACCCAAGAGAGGAGGAGGAAAGTGGAGCAAAGCGAACTGCAGGAGCTTAAGGCAAGGGTAAGAAAGCTAGAGGAACGAGATGCTGAGAACCAGCAGCTGCGAGATCCTGCCCAAGATGCTACCCCAGAAGCTACCCCGCCATCTCAGCGGAGAAGCAGCGTGGCTTCCACCGAGCTCGTTCAGCAGCCTGACTTGACGGGTCCTAGCTACCCCGTGGGTTTTATCATGGATTCAGACTAGTGCCACCTTATGACGCAATGGGATCAGCTCAAAGTCAAGGCGGTTGTCGGCTCTGTGTTCCCTCCTTCACCCGGAGCAAATTTTCACTGCCGTTCGATTCCACAAGGCTATGCTGTTGTGATGGTGGATGAAATAACGGAGGGATTTGACGAGCTCCAGCTTGACCACCCTACAGGTGATGGGGAGACTCAGTTGGGTCTTGTTATGCATACTCCGTGTCTATGGCAGAAGGAGCACATCAAACTTCTGAACTTCACAGCTCCTGCTAGTCAGCTGGGCACTCTGCCTCCTCCTCCTCCTCATCCTCCGGCGAGTGATCAGGGCACTCCGCCTCCTGCTCCAGCGCATGAGGGCGGCAGTACTCCGCCTCCTTCTCCGCCTCCTCTGGCCTGTCCGAGCAGCCCGCCTCCTCCTTCGCCACCTCGTAAGTGACGGCGGAACACAGACGCTGCCGCTCCGGCTGCTTTGGTGCGTCGTAGCAGTCTGCCTTCGGCTGCTCTGCCTCTTAACAAATGAAAGAAGACAGCCGCAGCTGCTCCGGCTGCTCTGGTGTCTAGTAGTACAGCCAGAGGCGGGAGGCAATATAGATATGGTCCATCATTTGTCAAGCCTCTAGAACGGGAGGCAGTACAGCCAGAAGCAGAACGAAGAAAAGGGAAACAAATTCCCCAGCTTGGCGAACAAGCGAAGCAATCGTGCCCCCTGCTCAATGTGTCTGGCGATATCATCGTTAATCTTCCGGGGGTGCTGCCCGGTACCAACCTTGGAGATTACATGGACGACGATGATGCAATAATTTTTGGAACATTGGAGGTGGACATATTAAGATTCGAGCACGGGAAGCCTCTCGTTAGACCTGATACTTCCCTAACAACGATGATGCGAAGATTCCATGATTGGTACATGGACATCTGCACGAAGTCTGGGAAAAATACTTTGTCGCTATCGGTTAAAGAGGAGCACGACCTCATTGGAATTGATCTGTTGTCAATTCCATTTGAGGAGTTCTTCCAGTTCTACAATCAAAAGGCCCTCGATAAAACAATCATCACTTGCTACTGTCTGTAAGTACTACTTCTCTATAATTAGTTAAGTCTCTATATATAGCTCAGTTCTTTCATTGCATGTATATATAATTATCCTCACTATATTATGCAGATTGAAGATCGCCGAATTGAAGAAAAGACAAGTAGGTGATATTGGGTTCATTAACACAAATCTCATGGATGAATGGAGTGTTAAACATGATGCCAGCCAAACCGAGGCCAAGTTGGTCGCATTGTTACTTCGAAATCAAAACAAAGCTACAATACTCTTTCCTTACGAATACAAGTGAGGGTTACTGTCTTGTGCATATTTGGTTTCCCTTATTACTTGAGGTTACAGTAATGTAATTGATGAGTTATGCATGCATGCGTAGGTTCCACTTTGTTCTGCTAGAGATTAATCTTGAGCAGGGACTAGTAACCGTCATAGAGTCCAAACGAAAAAATCCGGTGGAGTATGCGACCATGACTAAAATGCTCGAGAAGTAAGTTCAATCGATCATTATCGCACCATATCGGCAACTTTGTTCGTTTCCTGATATCAAGTACTTATTTTCTTTGTCTGGCAGGGTTTGGAAAAAGTTCACCGCACAAGCTCCGGGACAGCCGGTGCAACTGCGATTTGACCAACCGAAAGTAAGTACTAGCTACTAGCTAGTTCCGCGCATCTCCCATTGATTCTAGCTAGTTTCATCAATACCATTTAGCATTCTTGCTTATCAGTTTGATTGACCTCTATTTCTTGTATTGTTGTTGTGGCAGGAACCCGGGAATGATTTGTGTGGATACTACATTTGCGAGTTCATCCACCACACCACCTGTGAGCGGGGCTACTCTAAACAACAATATGAAGTGTGTAAGCAATAATATTCACAATTTTATTTTATTACCATCATTTGTGTTCAATTTCATTCATATATATGTATTGACCCCCTTCTTGAAATTAGATGTGGCAGACGCGGGATGAACTACTACCACAAGATCGCATATGAGCAATTCAAGAGGAATTGGCGGGATTCTTTCATGACCACGTCATCGACAAACACGAAGAATACCATGTGGAAGTTGAGTTTAGATGTTAGAGGACGTAAGAGATCTTATATTGTATATATATGTAGCCAGTAGCGTTGGATAGATATACAAAAACTTGTTGTTCGACCAATCTATCAGAGAAGGAGAGGTCGATCAGTTCTCTCTGTGTATATATGTTCAGGATGATCTTCTGTACTTAATGGTTTCCTTCATTTGCTTACTAGATAGCTAGCGTGTCGAGTCCTCTCTATATGTAGTGTCGACCAAGCACGGAGATAAGAGAGGACACTCCTCTCTATTAGCTAGCTAACACAATATATGAAACCCCTAAATTAACCCTACAAAACCCCCCAACCCCCCCTTCAAAAAAACAAACCCAGCCCCTGAACTGCTGATGCGTGGAGGCCTTTTGGTCCCGGTTGGTGGCACCAACCGGGAAAAAAGGCCCCCCCTGCCTGGGCAAGCCGCTAGGGCCACATGGAGCCCTATCTGTCCTGGTTCCCGATCAAACCAAGACTAAAGGTGGAGGGCTTTAGTTACAACCATTTAGTCCCGGTTCGTGAACTGGACAAATGGCCCTCACGAACCGGTTCGAATGGACCTTTTTCTACTAGTGGTGGTAATTTTCTTAGGTGATGAATTTAGTCCTAATATGATGGACATCCAAAAGGGGTATACTAAAAACTTTCACATAAAGTGCATTGAATATATGAGAAGTTTGATTCCTTGCATTTGTTTTGAATATAAATATGGTGACATTAGAGTCATGCTAGTGAGTAATTGTGGATTGGTAGAAATACTTCTCACTACTGCAGGATGCTGCTAACGCGACACTACAATCAGAGACCATTCGAGAAACTGTGTGCGATGCAATAATCGCAAACGATGGTGTCAGATAACTGTCAAAATTGTCCAAAACGTTTGCAATGACGTATGCATCAAACACGGTTCAGATTTTGGTTTTGTGTGCGATGCAGGGCATACGTTTCCATTCAATTAACTATTTGCGACGAGGAGGAACGAAAGAAACGGGCAGCCAGATGAAGGCGTGTGCGATACACAACATACAGTTCACTCGGATGAACTGTTTGTGATGAGGCGGAACAACAAAAACGGGCAGCCAGATGAAGGTGTGTGCGATATACAGCATACGGTTCACTCGGATGAACTATCTGTGATTAGGCAACAAAAAAGAAATGGTCAGCCAGATCAAGGTGTGTGCGATATACGCATGCGGTTCACTCGGCCCTTGTCGTCAGTGTGTGACCTCTGTGGCAACCGTTCGCTCCCCAGGTGCCTCTTCGTGTACTGTGGCAACCGTCCACCGCCTCTTCACCTTTCCCTCTCGATTTGGAACTGCTGTCGCACGCTCTTCCTCCCTCCATTTGCCTTCACCCTTCCTTCTGCCATTGTTCGATCATCTTCTCCACGGAGGGAATAGGCTGGAAACGACCCCGTTATTCTTGCTGCGATCTAAAGATGACGTGGTGGAGGAGCTCATTGATCGGTGCGACATCATCACCTCGGCTAGCATGGCAGGTTCATTCAAGACCATTCTCGACTCAACTAATAACATCATTACAAGGAACCCAAGGGTCCAGGAGTGGTTTGATCTCCCCTATCTTCTTCGCCGTGACCCTGCTGACTGGCGTAGGGACGAGGGAAGCCTCACTTTGTGCAAGTTGATGCCACTTGATAATGATATGTATGATGTTAAGATGACATCGCTTGAGGGCAAGGTTTGGGCAGGCGCAAATGGAGATTGGGTTGTTTATATTGGGTACAACTGCGAGTGGGAACTTGTGAATGTGTACACTCGTCACCGGGTTCCACTACCAAAAATCTAAGACGACTGCCCAGAGGTTGAGTACACCGGTATTCTACGTGAGTTCAAAGATGATCATGGTGACCGTCGTCTACGGAAGTTAGCAATTTGTCGAGTTCCCAACCGCTCTTGGGATTACACGAACTATGAAGTTGTTGCTATCTTCGACAAGCTTGTTGCGGTCCTTACTTCCACGCCTCAATGGATATTGCTCAAAAATCAATTTCTATACATGGATGAGTACGGTAATGCAATTCAATACGAGGGTCTTGTGTTTGCTGCCATGACTCGTGGCACTGTTTTTGCATGGAATCCTGATGCTTTCGGTATGTTTGTCTTCCATCGTAATTATAATTGTTTCATCCACATGCATGCAGCTTAGCTAGTTTCCCTTTACTAATTAAACTTCTTGTGTTTCCAAGGTCCTGTGAACATTCCACCACCTATACTTGAAAATTTGTATAACCAATGGGGAGATGACGATGCTGATGATCACGAGCATGAGGACGAGCAGGACCCATATACTCAGTGGCGCCTGGCAACTTATTCCAATGGATCACCTCTTCTTGTCTGTATATAGGGCACAACTGATGTTACTAAGGAAGCAGGTGTTATCTCACATGGTCGCACTCTCTGGACCTATTCCAACATCCGTTGCAGGGTATTCAGGATGGATACTAGTGTACTAGCACCAACACCTTCTCCCTGGTTCAATATTGAAAGTCTTGGAGGAAACTCGCTCTTCCTTGGACAAAACTATCCAATGATGGTGGAAGGCGATCCAGCTGCTGTTGACACAACGTTACTACCATTTATGAGAAGCAACTATATCTATACCTCGGACATTGCTATACTTCCCTACCGTCCCAATTTTTTTTGATGCGTACGCAAGGCTTTGTCAACTTAGTCAACACAGAGCAGTGACTGTTGGATGTCCATCCAACAGCCGCCGCGCTTCTTCAATATCTGATCTTCCTGCTCCAGCCACCCAAACCAGCACCGACAGGACTGCCTGATCCCTCCTCTCGTGGCTGGCTGTGCTGCCGCCAGGCCATCCCTCTACCCACCCACACATCTTGTTATTTCCCGGCGACGTCAGCCTCACCCCGCAGCCGAGCAGTCAGCGCTCGTACTCCCCTCAGCGTGGGCATTCATTGCGGTGGCTTCACCGGCTCCGGGTGGTTCCCTTCCTGGGTCTCGCCCTCGTCCACCACGTTTGTGCTCTCTTCGCGGCGAGGTCAACATGGTCAAAAAACAACAGCCATCAGAAGAGGCCGACAGTAGGGGCCCACACAAGGAAATGCCTCCTTATTATGCGCAAAATAATGATTCCTCCACCTGACAGCCGGGACCCACCGGAAGGGCCTATGTATTTCATGAAAAAAACGTCCCCCCCCGCTGTCATCTCGGACCCACCGGAAGTGCCTCCTTATTACGCACAAAAAGTAGGCCAAACCAAACTGATAATTCGAAGAGACTTGCAAAGATAACCGTCGGTGTCAAAACCGGCGGATCTCGGGTTGGGGGTCCCGAACTGTGCGTCTAAGGCTAATGGTAACAGGAGGCGGGGGACACAATGTTTACCCAAGTTTGGGCCCTCTCTATGGAGGTAATACCCTACTTCCTGCTTGATTGATCTTGATGATATAAGTATTACAAGAGTTGATCTACGAGGAGATCGTAGAGGCTAAACCCTAGAAGCTAGCCTATGATTATGATTATCCCTATCCTACATACTAAACCCTCCGGTTTATATAGACACCGGAGGGGGCTAGGGTTACACAGAGTCGGTTACAGAGAAGGGAATCTTCATATCCGAATTTCCAAGCTAGCCTTCCACACAAAGGAGAGTCCCACCCGGACACGAGACAAAGTCTTCAATCTTGTATCTTCATAGTCCAACAGTCCGGCATAAGCATATAGTCCGGCTGTCCGAGGACCCCCTAATCCTGGACTTCCTCAGTAGCCCCTGAACCAGGCTTCAATGATGATGAGTCCGGTGTGCTGATTGTCTTCGGCATTGTAAGGCAGGTTCCTTCTCTAAATACTCCAAAATAGATCTTGAACACAAGAATCGTGTCTGGTTCTGCAAAACAAATTCCACATACCACCGTAGAGAGCATAGTATTTCACGAGTCTAATTTGCTGACAACTTTTTTTTACAGCGTGACATCACACCGTGGCCCGGTCATTATTCGAACCGTTTTCTCAACCTGCTACTGCACATCTTGCAAGGCGGTTTTATTGACATGTCTTGTCGAAGCAGAGACCGTGTCCCCTTCTCACGGGATCCTCATCAATACGGACGTGGGTAACCCAACCGCACCATTAGCATGGTGCTTGGGGAATAAGCAAGTTTCTAGGGCAAGTGGGGAGGCACATGATCTGCTGCCTTTATAAGGAGACAGAGACTCCCCTTTTTCACCCACGCTTTCTTCCTTCACCCATCCATTCTCTCTCGCTCGAGCTCCAGCGCCCAAGCATTCGCCTTCTCCACCCACAAAGGCCCTCCGAAAATGTCTGGATCTCGAGCAGGAGGCAAATGGATGGCCTCTGCCGTCCAGGAGAAGGATATCAAGAAACTCCGGGAGGCCGGGTATCTGGCCAAGAAGATCGGACACCGCCTTCCGACAGCTGGACAGATTATCCCTACTCTGGAACCCCACGAGAGGGTTGTATTCCTCCCTCACTTTGTCCGCGGGCTAGGGTTTCCCCTCCACCCATTCGTTCGCGGCATTATGTATTACTACGGGATTGATTTTCATGATCTATCCCCCAATTCCTTCCTCAACATCTCAATATTCATCATCGTGTGCGAGGCCTTTCTCCGCATCTCTCCACACTTCGGATTATGGCTGAAGATTTTCAATGTGAAGCCCAAGGTGGTGAGCGGCGAGCACGCTGAGTGCGGAGGAGCCATGGTAAGCAAGATGCCCAACGTCACGTGGCCATCAGGTACCTTCAATGATTCCGTGAAAGGGTGGCAACAACAGTGGTTCTATGTCATGGAGCCACGCGGCACAAAATGGGCCGCAACTCCCGAATTCCGATCCGGAACTCCATTGCGGCTTACGTCCTGGTCCAAGAAGGGCCTGAACTGGTCTTCGCCAGATGAGTTATCGGTGCTCCAGACGCGCGTCAAGGGTATGGAAGACAAGAATATCAAACTTGTCAACATAGTCCAGGTGATGTTAGTTCGGCGGATTCTCCCTTGTCAACACAGGGCTTGCAACTTATGGGAATTTGACCCGGCCAAGCACCAAATCCTACTAGGGATCTTTGACTCATCGCACAGAGACATCTGGAAGGTGCTCTTTAAGTCCGGCAAATCGTGGCTGGATCCAGCCGAGGATCATGGGTACTAACTATCCTGACCCGCGTGTTTGGTAAGTCTTCGTGTGTTGGCAAGTCATATGCTTTATCTGCATAACCCAAGGGAAATGTTTAATGTGTTTTCCACAACTCTCCTAGGGCTGGACGAAGAAGGCAGGACGGATCTACTGCCCGGACCCGCTGCCAGAAGAACGAGCCGGCCCACTTCTGACGAAGATGCTGGTCTCGGCGCCTTAAAAGGTGCCGAAGAAGAAAGCCGAGAAAGAGGCCAAAGAGACCAGGGGCGGCCGTCATCGCCAAGGAACTTCGGACACCAACTGTCGTGGAATTAACCTTGTGGTCGTGGGTTCGAGCCCCATGGTGGGCGCCAACTGTTGTGGAATTAACACGTCAGATGTCCTAGCGGAAGGACTTAGTCATGGAACCATCACAACGAGATTAGAAAAAAGGGGTTAAACAAGACAAAGGACACGAGGAGTTTATACTGGTTCGGCCCCTTGCGGTGAAGGTAAAAGCCTGGGATCCAGTTTTTGTGGGATTGATTGATCTTGATGAGCAGGGAGTGAATCCGCTTTACCTATCTCTCGAGCTGTTGTTTCTTGTCCCTGAACCGCCGCTGGGTCGTCCCTTTATATACACAGGTTGACGCCCGGCCGGTCTACAGAATCCTGAGGCCGGCTCATACAAGTGTCCAGCTTGGTTTCTTCCTTTCCCTAACTTACAATACAAGTTATACATCTATGGCGGTTTACTACTATGGGCCCTAATCCGCCATTGGGCTCTGGGCCTCAAAGCCTCCATAGTTAAGGCGCCATATCCTTCATCTTTATGGAGTCTTATACAGAACTCTTGGTGAGTGTAATCCGGCCCCTCCTGGGCGGTTTACACCCAGTAGTCATATCCCCAAAAGTATCCGATGACTCTGAGGCCCGCTCTTCCTCCAAAGAGGACGAGGAAGAGGAGGAGAGTCGATCCCCCCAGCAGGGGGAAGAAAGAAAAGGATGGCCTCCACACACTTGGAGGGTGAGTCGCCTAAGAAGGAAAAAACTCCCTTTCTGAAGGAATCCACCACCGCCACCGACAGCAGCCCGGAGTGGGATCCCAGGGTCCAGCCCCTGGTGAAATCGTGAGTATATGAAATCCGGAGACGTTTGTATATCCAGACTCACTATCATATAGAGTTTAACGCCTTGAGTCACGCCTTTTTTGCAGTCCAGCCAGGTCCCGCGCCGAGCAATCCTCATCGGAGGATTTACTGGGTTCGGATGCTATGGACAATGGGACACCCCCGACGGCCCCCTCCCCAAAACACGTGAATGACACCGAGGTATCGTCCAAAAGGGACCCAGGCCGAGGAGGGGGTGGAAAGACCGTCAAAGCAGCGCCAGAGGGTCAAACGTCGGCGGCCGGACATACGGGAGAAAAGGCTCCCATGGACGCCGACAGCGGGGGCTATCTTAAATTCTGCCCCCAGCTGGATACAATTCCGGAGACCAACACAACCCCGGAATCAGGCAGGCAACCTCCCTCATCAGGAGGGGGTGCGTCTGTTCCACCGACAACCTCTGCCCAACCAGAGGTGCCGGATACCTTGTCAGCAGCGCTGAAGAGCGCCTCCATCATTGAGGAACACCATGCCCTTATGGGTGCGGTGATTGAGAAGATTTAGTCCGCAGAAAGCGGGCTGAACGAAGCCTGCATCAGCCTTATAAAGGGCTTTGAGGTATGTTGTGAGGTATCAAAGAGTGTTATAGTATAGGTAGTAGCCCCAGATACACTGTTCGGTGTTCGAAAGAAAGAACTGGACAGGGGATCAAATATATGTTTGCAGGAGACTTACCTTGTGGTACCTCTCCCTCTTTTGTGTTTTTCTATAAGCAGGCATCTGTAGCGACTGCCGCCTCTCATACTGCGGAAGTCTCCGGACTGAAGCAGAGTCTGGAGTGGGCCGAAGAGGAACTTGGCCCGGTAAAAAACAGTTGAAGGATAACCAAGGTATGCAAAAACATTGTTCGCATTCAGCGCGAATGAATAATTGAGTATGATGAATTTTTTTCATGATGTGCTCCAGGGGCGACGGCCGAAGTCGAGGCTCTTAAGAAAGCGGTGGCCGAGGCCGAGAAGAAGGCCGCCACCGAGCGGGCTCTTCGTGAAAAGCACGAGGCCAGGGTTATTAAAGTTTAGCAAGAGCTCCTAGAAGCCGTGAAGAAATGCGAGACCTTGGAGCAGAGTTTTGTTGGGGAACATAGCCGAAATTCAAAAATTTCCTATGTATCACCAAGATATATCTATGGAGAAACCAGCAAAAAGGGGAAGAAGAGTGCATCTACATACCCTTGTAGATCGTTAAGCGGAAGCGTTCAAGAGAACGGGGTTGAAGAAGTCGTACTCGTCGTGATCCAAATCACCGGAGATCCTAGTGCCAAATGGACGGCACCTCCGCGTTCAACACACGTACATCCCGGTGACGTCTCCCATGCCTTGATCCAGCAAGGAGAGAGGGAGAGGTTAAGGAAGACTCCATCCAGCAGCACCACAACGGTGTGGTGGTGATGGAGGAGTGTGGCAATCCTGCAGGGCTTCACCAAGCACCGCGGGAGAGGAGGATGGAGAGAGGTAGGGCTGCGCCAGGGAGAGGTCAAACTCATGTGTTGGCAGCCCCAAAAACCCTCAAGTATATATAGGGGGAGAGGGGGGGGGCTGAGCCCCCACCTAGGGTTCCACCCTAGGGGCAGCGGCGAGCCCAAAATCCCATCTGGGGGGCGGCCAAGGGAGGGAGAGGGGAAACTTTCCCCCCAAGTTAGGTGGGTGCGCCCCCTCCCAAAACCCTAGGCGCCTTGGGCCCTTGTGGGGGGGGGGGGGCACCAGCCCACCCGGGGCTGGCCCCCTCCCACACTTGGCCCATGCTGCCCTCCGGGGATGCTGGCCCCACTTGGTGGACCCCCGGGACCCTCCCGGTGGTCCCGGTACGTTACCGATAAAACCCGAAACTTTTCCGGTGACCAAAACAGGACTTCCCATATATAAATCTTTACCTCCGGACCATTCCGGAACTCCTCCTGACGTCCGGGATCTCATCCAGGACTCCGAACAACATTCGGTAACCACATACAAACTTCCTTTATAACCCTTGCGTCATCGAACCTTAAGTGTGTAGACCCTATGGGTTCGGGAACCATGCAGACATGACCGAGACGTTCTCCGGTCAATAACCAACAGCGGGATCTAGATACCCATGTTGGATCCCACATGTTCCACGATCATCTCATCGGATGAACCATGATGTCAAGGACTCAATCAATCCCGTATACAATTCCCTTTGTCTATCGGTATTGTACTTGCCCGAGATTCGATCGTCGGTATGCCGATACCTTGTTCAATCTCGTTTTTTTGACTGGATCTTGTTCAATCTCGTTACCGGCAAGTCTCTTTACTCGTTCCGTAACACATCATCCCGTGATCAACCCCTTGGTCACATTTTGCACATTATGATGATGTCCTACCGAGTGGGCCCAGAGATACCTCTCCATTAACCAGAGTGACAAATCCCAGTCTCGATTCGTGCCAACCCAACCGACACTTTTGGAGATACCAGTAGTGCACCTTTATAGCCACCCAGTTACGTTGTGACGTTTGGTGCACCCAAAGCATTCCTACGGTATCCGGGAGTTGCACAATCTCATGGTCTAAGGAAATGATACTTGACATTAGAAAAGCTTTAGCATACTAACTACGATCTTTGTGCTAGGCTTAGGATTGGGTCTTGTCCATCACATCATTCTCCTAATGATGTGATCCCATTACCAACGACATCCAATGTCCATGGTCAGGAAACCATAACCATCTATTGATCAACGAGCTAGTCAATCAGAGGCTTACTAGGGACATGGTGTTGTCTATGTACCCACACATGTATCTGAGTTTCCTATCAATATAATTATAGCATGGATAATAAACGATTATCATGAACAAGGAAATATAATAATAATAACTAATTTATTATTGCCTCTAGGGCATATTTCCAACAGTCTCCCACTTGCACTAGAGTCAATAATCTAGTTCACATCGCCATGTGATTAACACTAATAGGTCACATCGCCATGTGACCAACAGCCAAAGAGTTTACTAGTGTCACTAAACTAGTTCACATCACCATGTGATTAAGACTCAATGAGTTCTGGGGTTTGATCATGTTTTGCTTGTGAGAGAGGTTTTAGTCAATGGGTCTGCAGTATCCAGATCCGTATGTACTTCGCAATTCTCTATGTCATATTGTAAATGCTGCTTCCATGCTCCACTTGGAGCTATTCCAAATGGTTGCTCTACTATACGTATCCGGTTTGCTACTCAGAGTCATTCGGATAGGTGTTAAAGCTTGCATCGACGTAACCCTTTACGCCGAACTCTTTATCACCTCCATAATCGAGAAACATGTCCTTATTTACTCCAAGGGCAATTTTGACCACCGTCCAATGATCCATTCCTGGATCATTCTTGTACCCCTTGACTGACTCATGGCAAGGCACACTTCCGGTGCGGTACACAGCACAACATACTATAGAGCCTATGTCTAAAGCATAGGGGATGACCTTCGTCCTTTCTCTCTCTTCTGCTGTGGTCGAGCTTTAACTCTTAACTTCATACCTTACAACTCAGGCAAGAACTCCTTCTTTGACTGATCCATCTTGAATACCTTCAAGATCATGTCAAGGTATGTGCTCATTTGAAAGTACCATTTATCGTTTTTGATCTGTGCTCATAGATCTTGATGCTCAATGTTCAAGCAGCTTATTCCAGGTTTTCTATTGAAAAACACTGTTCAAATAACCCTATATGCTTTCTAGAAATTCTACATCATTTCTGATCAACAATATGTGAACAACATATACTCATCAGAAATTCTATAGTGCTCCCACTCACTTCTTTGGAAATATAAGTTTCTCATAAACTTTGTACAAACCCAAAATCTTTGATCATCTCATCAAAGCATACATTCCAACTCCGAGATGCTTACTCCAGTCCTTAGAAGGATTCCTGGAGCTTTGCATACTTGTTAGCGTCTTTCAGGATTGTCAAAAACCTTCTGGTTGTATCACATACAACCTTTCCTCAAGAAAACTGTCAAGGAAACAATGTTTTGACATCCTATATGCAAGATTTCATAAATAATGCAGTAACTGCTAATCCAATTCCAACGGACTCTTAGCATCGCTACGAGTGAGAAAGCCTCACCGTAGTCAACTCCTTGAACTTGTCGGAAAATATCTTCAATGACAAGTCGAGCTTTCTTATTGGTGATACTTACCATCATTGTCTATCTTCCTTTTAAAATCCATCTTTACCCAATGGCCTTACGACCATCAAGTATTTCTTCCAAAGTCATGGATCCTCTCTCGGATGTTATGGCCTCGAGCCATTTGTCGGAATTCGGGCCCACCATCGCTTCTCCATAGCTCGTAGGTTCATTGTTGTCTAGCAACATGACCTCTAAGACAGGATTGCGTACCACTCTGAAGTAGTACATGTCCTTGTCGACCTACGAGGTCC
Source organism: Triticum aestivum (assembly GCF_018294505.1). Lineage (NCBI taxonomy): Eukaryota > Viridiplantae > Streptophyta > Magnoliopsida > Poales > Poaceae > Triticum > Triticum aestivum. The sequence continues at coordinate 700,142,038 of NC_057813.1, forward strand.
GGTAGTGACTTGATCCGAAGCATCATGATCACTATCATCAGCTTCCACTTCAATTGGTGTAGGTGCCACATGAACAACTTCCTGTGCCCTGCTACACACTGGTTGAAGTGATGGTTCAATAACCTCATTAAGTCTCCACCATCCTCCCACTCAATTCTTTCGAGAGAAACTTTTCCTCGAGAATGGACCTGATTCCAGAAACAACCCCTTTTGCTTCCGGAACTGAGACTGGAGGTATACCCAACTGTTTTGGGTGTCCTATGAAGATGCATTTATCCGCTTTGGGTTCGAGCTTATCAGCCTGAAACTTTTTCACATAAGCGTCGAAGCCCCAAACTTTTAAGAAACGACAACTTAGGTTTCTCCAAACCATAGTTCAAACGGTGTCGTCTCAACGGAATTACGTGGTGCCCTATTAAAGTGAGTGCGGTTGTCTCTAATGCCTAACCCCTGAACGATAGTGGTAATTCGATAAGAGACATCATGGTACGCACCATATTCAATAGGGTGCAACTATGATGTTCTGACACACCATCATGCTATGTTGTTCCAGGCGGTATTAATTGTGAAACATTTTCCACAATGTCTTAATTGCGTGCCAAAGCTCGTAACTCAGATACTCATCTCTATGATCATATCATAGACATTTTATCCTCTTGTCACGATGATCTTCAACTTCACTCCGAAATTACTTGAACCATTCAATAATTCAGACTTGTGTTTCATCAAGTAAATATACTCAGTATCTACTTAAATCATCCGTGAAGTAAGAACATAACGATATTCACTGCATGCCTCAGCACTCATTGGACTGCACACATCAAAATGTGTTACTTACAACAAGTTGCTATCTTGTTCCATCTTACTGAAAACGAGGCTTTTCAGTCATCTTGCCCATGTGGTATGATTTGCATGTCTCAAGTGATTCAAAATCAAGTGATTCCAAACGATCCATCTGCATGGAGTTTCTTCATGCGTATACACCAATAGACATGGTTCGCATGTCTCAAACTTTTCAAAACGAGTGAGTCCAAAGATCCATCAACATGGAGCTTCTTCATGCATTTTATACCAATATGACTTACATGGCAGTGCCACAAGTAGGTGGTACTATCATTACTATCTTATATCTTTTGGCATGAACATGTGTATCACTACGATCGAGATTCAATAAACCATTCATTTTAGGTGCAACACCATTGAAGGTATTATTCAAATAAACAGAGTAACCATTATTCTCCTTAAATGAATAACCGTATTGCGATAGACACAATCCAATCATGTCTATGCTCAACGCAAACACCAAAAATTATTTAGGTTTAACATCAATCTCGATGGTAGAGAGAGCGTGCGATGCTTGATCACATCAATCTTGGAAACACTTCCAACACATATCGTCAGCTCACCTTTAGCTAGTCTCCGTTTATTCCGTAGCCTTTATTTCGAGTTACTAACACTTAGCAACCGAACCGGTATCTAATACCCTGGTGCTACTAGGAGTACTAGTAAAGTACACATTAACATAATGTATATCCAATATACTTCTATCGACCTTGCCAGCCTTCTCATCTACCAAGTATCTAGGGTAATTCTACTCCAGTGGCTGTTGCCCTTATTACAGAAGCACTTAGTCTCAGGTTTAGGTTCAACCTTGGGTTTCTTCACTGGAGCAGCAGCTGATTTGCCGTTTCATGAAGTATCCCTTCTTGCCCTTGCCCTTCTTGAAACTAGTGGTTTCACCAACCATCAACAATTGATGCTCCTTCTTGATTTCTACTTTTGCGGTGTCAAACATCGTGAATACCTCAAGGATCATCATATCTATCCCTGATATGTTATAGTTCATCACGAAGCTCTAGCACCTTGGTGGCAATGACTTTGGAGAAACATCACTATCTCATCTGGAAGATCAACTCCCACTCGATTCAAGTGATTGTTGCACTCAGACAATCTGAGCACAAGCTCAAGGATTGAGCTTTTCTCCCTTAGTTTGCAGGCTAAGAAAATCGTCGGAGGTCTTATACCTCTTGACGTGGGCACGAGCCTGAAATCCCAATTTCAGCCCTCGAGACATTTCATATGTTCCGCGATGTTTCGAAAACGTCTTTGGTGCCTCAACTCTAAACCGTTTAACTGAACTATCACGTAGTTATCAAAACGTGTATGTCCGATGTTCGCAACATCCATAGACGACGTTTGGGGTTCTGCACACTGAGCGGTGCATTAAGGACATAAGCTTTCTACTGATCGCATAATCGCTACTATCAACTTTCAACTATATTTTCTCTAGGAACATATCTAAAACAGTAGAACTAAAACGCGAGCTATGACATAATTTGCAAAGGGTTTTTGACTATGTTCAGGATAATTATATTCATCTAATGAACTCCCACTCAGGTAGACATCACTCTAGTCATCTAAGTGATTACATGATCCGAGTCAACTAGGCCGTGTCCGATCATCACGTGAGACGGACTAGTCATCATCGGTGAACATCTTCATGTTGATCGTATCCACCATACGACTCATGCTCGACCTTTCGGTCTCTTGTGTTCCAAGGCCATGTCTGTACATGCTAGGCTCGTCAAGTCAACCTAAGTGTTTCGCGTGTGTAAATCTGGCTTACACCCGTTGTATGTGAACGTAAGAATCTATCACACCCGATCATCACGTGGTGCTTCGAAACGACGAACTTTCGCAATGGTGCACAGTTAGGGGGAACACTTTCTTGAAATTTTAATGAGGGATCATCTTATTTCCTACCGTCGTTCTAAGTAAATAAGATGCATAAACATGATAAACATCACATGCAATCAAATAGTGACATGATATGGCCAATATCATTTTGCTCCTTTTGATCTCCATCTTCGGGGCTCCATGATCATCATCGTCACCGGCATGACACCATGATCTCCATCATCATGATCTCCATCATCGTGTCTTCATGAAGTTGTCTCGCCAACTATTACTTCTACTACTATGGCTACCGGTTAGCAATAAAGTAAAGTAATTGCATGGCGTTGTTTAATGACACGCAGGTCATACAATAAGTAAAGACAACTCCTATGGCTTCTGCCGGTTGTCATACTCATCACATGCAAGTCATGATTCCTATTACAAGAACATGATCAATCTCATACATCACATATCATTCATCACATTCTTCTTGGCCATTTCACATCATATAGCATACCCTGCAAAAACAAGTTAGACGTCCTCTAATTGTTGTTTGCATGTTTTACGTGGCTGCTATGGGTTTCTAGCAAGAACGTTTCTTACCTACGCAAAAACCACAACGTGATATGTCAATTAATATTTATCCTTCATAAGGACCCTTTTCATCGAATCCGATCCGACTAAAGTGGGAGAGACTGGCACCCGCTAGCCACCTTATGCAACAAGTGCATGTCAGTCGGTGGAACCTGTCTCACGTAAGTGTACGTGTAAGGTCGGTCCGGGCCGCTTCATCCCACAATGCCGCCGAATCAAGATTGGACTAGTAACGGTAAGCATATTGAACAAAATCAATGCCCACAACTACTTTGTGTTCTACTCGTGCAAAGAATCTACGCAATAGACCTAGCTCATGATGCCACTGTTGGGGAACGTAGCAGAAATTCAAAATTTTCCTACGTATCACCAAGATCTATCTATGGAGAAACCAGCAACAAGGGGAAGAAGAGTGCATCTACATACCCTTGTAGATCGCTAAGCAGAAGCGTTCAAGAGAACGGGGTTGAAGAAGTCGTACTCGTCGTGATCAAAATCACCGGAGATCCTAGTGCCGAATGGACGGCACCTCCGCGTTCAACGCACGTACAGCCCGGTGACGTCTCCCACGCCTTGATCCAGCAAGGAGAGATGGAGAGGTTGAGGAAGACTCCGTCGAGCAGCAGCACAACGGCGTGGTGGTGATGGAGGAGCATGGCAATCCTGCAGGGCTTCACCAAGCATCGCGGGAGAGGAGGAGGGAGAGAGGTAGGGCTGCGCCAGGGAGAGGTCAAACTCATGTGTTGGCAGCCCCAAAAACCCTCAAGTATATATAGGGGGAGAGGGGGGGGGGCT